>NC_092116.1:24865264-24950264 GCF_045679555.1 Salvelinus alpinus
ATCAGACGGGAACGTGACGGGAACGTGACGGGAATCAGACGGGAACGGGACGGGAATCAGACGGGAACGGGACGGGAATCAGACGGGAACGGGACGGGAATCAGACGGAAACGGGACAGGACGGAAACGGGACAGGGATTAGACGGAAACGGGACAGGGATTAGACGGAAACGGGACAGGGATTAGACGGAAACGGGACAGGGATTAGACGGAAACGGGACAGGGATTAGACGGAAACGGGACAGGGATTAGACGGAAACGGGACAGGGATTAGACGGAAACGGGACAGGGATTAGACGGAAACGGGACAGGGATTAGACGGAAACGGGACAGGGATTAGACGGAAACGGGACAGGGATTAGACGGAAACGGGACAGGGATTAGACGGAAAATGGGACAGGGATTAGACGGGAATGGGACAGGGATTAGATGGGAATGGGACAGGGTTAGATGGAAATGGGACAGGGATTAAATGGGAATGGGACAGGATAGTACAGGAATAGGATGAGGAATTTTACATATAAAAGTTTTAAATAAAGAGTTGGGTGAACAAACAAGGGTCAAGTTTGAGATCTGTGTGTGTGTGTGTGTGTGTGTGTGTGTGTGTGTCTCTGTGTGTGTCTCTGTGTGTGTGTGTACTCTTACCCGCTCCAGACTGATAAAGTATAGTTTATAGTTGGTGCTGGTGAGGGTTCCGGTCACCAAACCCGTGAAAGGACAGATGTACATCACATCCTTGGCTGAGGGGACAAACAAACAAATACACCACAGTGTTGAAACAGTGTTTAGTGGGAGAACAGGAAACTGAGTGATGTCGCTCTTCACGTGAAACAAACTAGGAAAGTCTGAAACATGTCAACAACTACCGCTGCTCTCGTACGAGGCTGAAGAAAGAGAGGAAAACAGAAAAGGAGAGAAAACGGGTAAATAAGTCAAATGGAGACAGAGATCTAGACAGAGAGAGAGAGAGAGGGGTACACTGAAAAGTAGTGGATGGATTCTAGAGGGAGACAGAGACAGACACACAGAGACAGAGACAAAGAGAGAGAGAGAGAGAGTGGGGGGGGGGACATACAGAAAAGTAGTGGATGGATTCGAGAGAGACAGAGACCGAGACAGAGAGGGACTGAAGACAGAGACCGTAGTGCTACTAACCCACAGCCTTGATGGTCTCTCCCGGTACCAGTGGAACCTCATCCGCCTGGACCTGCTTGGTTCCGTCTCTTGGAGGCTAGAACATAGAACCACAATAAGGAACAGATCTAGAATGTTTTAAACAGAACCTCTGGTCCTAAGCAGAACCATTTCTCACTGTCACAGACCTACAGCCAACAGAGGTGAAAGCCAAAGAGAGGGCTAGGCACTGGGAGAGTGAAACGAAGGGGGTAAGTGGAAGAGAGGGATCAAAGAGATTGGGAAAGGAAATGGAGAGATTGTTCCTTCTCCTTTGTCTATAGCTCTGTCAGAGGCGGCATAAAGGCCCTATGTGGCTCAAGCGTGAATCGTGGGTTTGATTCCCGCTCGGGACACCCATACGTAAAATGTTTGCACGCATGACTAAGTCTCTTTAGATAAAAGCGTCTGCTAATTAGCATATATCATAAGGGGCAGGAGAGAGGGATGGAGGGATAGAAGAGAGACTTGCCAAAGCATTATCAGGAAGCTCAGAGTCACTGTTGCCCTGGTAAATATGTCCCCCTTCCATAGAGTCCTTAACCAGGGAGAGGCATGGTAACCGTGGAAGCAGAGGGCAATAGGAAGAGTTAATTCTGTTACAGTTGCAAGTTATCTTGAGTGTGAAGGAGGAAAGAGAACGAGAGAGAGAATAAGGAGAGAAAATTTGAGCGCGAGAGAGGGAGAACGTGAGAGAAAGAGAGCAAGAATGCAGAAAAGGCAGAAGAGTTGATGAAAGGGTCTTTGAGGCCCAAAAGGTCATGTCTCTTCAACAGAGACAGGATATGAGGCGTGTGTGGGCGGCGGAACTTTGTAGAAAAATTCAAATAGTTAGAATCAGTGGAGTTCTAACATGAAGTGAAGGGAGCGTAGCTATACAACGTTACAGACAGGCTACAGTAACACCTTGAAGTCTGTAGACCAGACAGACAGGCTACAGTAACACCTTGAAGTCTGTAGACCAGACAGACAGGCTACAGTAACACCTTGAAGTCTGTAGACCAGACAGACAGGCTACAGTAACACCTTGAAGTCTGTAGACCAGACAGACAGGCTACAGTAACACCTTGAAGTCTGTAGACCAGACAGACAGGCTACAGTAACACCTTGAAGTCTGTAGACCAGACAGACAGGCTACAGTAACACCTTGAAGTCTGTAGACCAGACAGACAGGCTACAGTAACACCTTGAAGTCTGTAGACCGGACAGACAGGCTACAGTAACACCTTGAAGTCTGTAGACCAGACAGACAGGCTACAGTAACACCTTGAAGTCTGTAGACCAGATAGACAGGCTACAGTAACACCTTGAAGTCTGTAGACCAGACAGACAGGCTACAGTAACACCTTGAAGTCTGTAGACCAGACAGACAGGCTACAGTAACACCTTGAAGTCTGTAGACCAGACAGACAGGCTACAGTAACACCTTGAAGTCTGTAGACCAGAGTATCTGTAGTCTTGAAAGTAAGAGAGACACAGACAGTCAAAACAGCAGCTCCTACAAACTACAACACACAAAGAATTAGCTGAAAGCTTGAGACAGCCATAGAAGAGTAGGTCATCACATAGGAAAACCGGTTTTCTACACAGCTCTGTATTCCACACGCTCCTTGACAGGTTGTCAAGTAGTAAGATAGTCCATTAATATTAAAATGGGTTTTTGGTGGGTGGAAGCAGTAACAGTCTTTAAATCTTACAGTCAGAACAGACCGCTTGGACACCTGTGGGTTACAGACAACACACACACACACACACACACACACACACACACACACACAGAGATAAGCCTAGTGGACACTAACATCACCAGGAGGCAAAGCTGCAACAGGCGGTGAGAGAAGCATTGACACACTAAATACAAATCTATAAACCTCTAAAACAATGCTTTAGACCAGGGTTTCCCAAACTTGGTCCATTTTGGGGTTTGTCCTAGCACTACACAGCTGATTCAAATAACCAACTCAACATCAAGCGTTGATTATTTGAATCAGCTATGTAGTGCTGGGGCAAAAACCAAAACGTGCCCCCAGTGGGGCCCTGGACAGAGTTTGGGAAACCCTGGTGTGGACTAGACTGGACGCAAAAGAGTCAGTTGACGTAGAAGAATGACTGGCATGACTGAGTCAGTTGATGTAGAAGAATGACTGGCATGACTGAGTCAGTTGATGTAGACTACGACCCAAATCCCACTCTACACAGCTACTTGAAGTGTATAAGCACACACACAGACACTGATGCAGCTGTGGTTAATTAACCTCACCCTTGGGAGATCTGTCCTCCTCCAATCCTGTCAGTCAGAAAACACAACTGTGTGATGAATGTGTGTCTAAACCTGTATGCCCCTGTGTGTCCCACCTTGCAGTCTCCGGATGCAGTGTCTGTGGGTACAGATGATATCTGGCTGGAGATGGTGGCTGCTATCAGCTGTTTACACCACTCTACATGAGAACCTGTAGGACTGGAGGAGGGATGGAAGGAGGAGCCGAGGGAGGAGGGAGACGGGATACAGGGGAGGGAGACAGGGGATATACAGAAAGTGAGAAGGAGGAAGAGACATGAGGGAGAGGGGGAGAGACAGAGTGAAAAAGAGAGGGATGAGGGTACACAGATATGATGACAGCGAGACAGACAGGGAGAGGGGGACAGAGGGTTCAAGGGAGAGAGAGACCCAACCAAATCATGAGAAAACTAAAAGATAATAATTACTTGACACATTGGAAAGAATTAACAACAAAACTGAGCAAACTAGAATGCTATTTGGCCCTAAACAGAGAGTACACAGTGGCAGAATACCTGACCACTGTGACTGACCCAAAATTAAGGAAATCTTCGACTATGTATAGACTCAGTGAGCATAGCCTTGCTATTGAGAAAGGCCACCTAAGGCAGACCTGGCTCTCAAGAGAAGACATGTTATGTACACACTGCCCACAAAATGAGGTGGAAACTGAGCTGCACTTCCTAACCTCCTGCCAAATGTATGACCATATTAGAGGCACATATTTCCCTCAGATTACACAGATCCAAAAAGATTTTGAAAACAAATCCAATTTTGATAAACTCCCATATCTACTGGGTGAAATACCAGTGTGCCATCACAGCAGCAAGATTTGTGATCTGTTGCCACAAGAAAAGGGCAACCAGTGAAGAACAAACACCATTGTAAATACAACCCAGATATATTTATGTTCCCTTTTGTAGTTTAACTATTTGCACATTGTTAGAACACTGTTTATAGACATATGACATTTGAAATGTCTTTATTATTTTGGAACTTTTGTCTGTTTACTTTTAATTTAATTATTATTTCCCTTTTGTTTATTATCTATTTCACTTGCTTTGGCAATGTAAACATATGTTTCCCATGCTAATAAAGCCCCTTGAATTGAACGATAGCGATATACATGTTTACTATCAACTGTAAATCATTAGCCTATTGGAGAGATACCATAAACCTAGGCTAGACTAGACAGTCAGACACAGTAGTTGCGTCACAATAAATAAGCCTGTGTGCAACATTCTGGGCTAAAATAGGTCGCGGTTAGGCCGATTCCTGCTGGCAAAGACACCGCTTTATAACTGAGGCGTGTTCACTTGGCACAGATCCCTACGCGTCCATCTGGCGCGCTCATTGCTGAATGCTGAAATACACGAGACACAAGTCGGCTATTAGAGATTTAATGTACTGCTTTGTTTCACTGGACAATAATCGAATGCATGTTGCAGAGCAGTGCAACGCTTTGAAAAGCAAACATTAAATCTTTCTCGTTGAAAAATACACTAACAACATATGTCAAACAAGTCCCCTAAATGCATGCAGACAACGACATCGCTCATCAGCCAAAGCACAAATAGCATAACATTTTAACTGTTTTGTAACATATGGTAAACAATTGTCTAGGCTGCAGCCTACGAAAGAGACATTCGCTCTTCTATGCGCGACACTGCCCAGTGTAAATTATTCTAACATTGTAACAGTTGTGTACCAATATCAAAATAACCTACCTGTCCAATGTCTCCACGCTATCCTGTTTCGACCCAGAGGTGACCAACGTCCGAGGCTTGTTTCGATTCGGTACTCCCGGCTGCGCAGTGCTATCTCCACTGGCAACTCCTCCAAACAACTGCTTTTCCATTTTCCCTCTCCACTCAACCCGGTTTCCTTCTCGTTAGATGATGGATCAAATCTAATCCTTTCCGATTGTCAACAGATCTGGGTTGCTGGCGACGTGTTTAAGAATGTGTTAGCTTCCGTTAGCTATTAGCTCACAGCACGAGACAGAATACGGTTGTTCGCTAACTGCCAAGTCTGATTGTGTTATTAACTGATAAATTAGGCGTGTGTGATTATTTACTAGCAGAAGCAGAAGCCGAGCGCTTGAACACCCCCCCACGCGAACCACTAAGATTACCCAAAATGCATTTCTGGAGCTAGAAGCTCACATCCTCATCAACCAGTTTCAGCATCAAAAACCATTAGATTTGAGGATGTATGAACTGTTTTAGGCCTACTTCCCATAAAATAGGTCTTGTTATTACATTGTTAGTGCGCCTGCAAATGTAGGTCACAAGAGGTACATGTAACTGCCCAAATACAGGAAACATTTGAGTATATGAGGGCTACAACGTATATTGAAAGCAGGTGGCTCCACATAGTTCCTTAATTAACTCAGGAACCACACCTAACATCCCATCATGCTTAGGGTCATGTTTAAAAATGCCCAGTTGCCCACGTTGAAAGAGGGGTCTCAAAGGAGCACAAGGGGTTTAAAGGGTGTGTCTCAGTCTCCAGAACTCAACCCAGTTGAACACTTATGGGAGATTCTGGAGGGTGCATGAGATCGCATTTCCCACCACCATCAACAAAACACAAAATTATTGAATTTTTTGGAGAAGAATGGTGTCTGCATCCCTCCCTCCAAGAGTTCCAGACACTTGTAGGATCTATGCCAAGGTGCATTGAAGCTGTGGTGGCCCAATGCCATAGTAAAACACCGGATGATTTCTTTATTTTTTGTCAGTTACCTGTAACTTATTCCAGGAAGCTAGGGTAGACCCCATTTAAATGTAGCTAGAAAGTATACTGAACAAAAATAAACAACCTGCAACCATTTCAAAAGGTTTTACTGAGTTAGTTCATATAGGGAAATCAGTCAAATGAAATAAATTCATTAGGCCCTAATCTATGGATTTCACATGACTGTGAATACAGATAAGCATCTGATGGTCACAGATACCTTTTAAAAAAGTAGGGGTGTGGATCAGAAAACCAGTCAGTATCTGGTGTCACCACTACTTGCCTCATGCAGCGAGTCACATGTCCTTCCCATAGAGTTGATCAGGTTGTTGATTGTGATCTGTGGAATGTTGTCCCACTCCTCTTCAATAGCTGTGTGAAGTTGCTGGATATTGATGGGAACTGGAACACGCAGTCATACACGTCGATCCAGAACATCCCAAACATGCGAAATGGGTGACATGTCTGGTGCGTATGCAGGCCATGGAAGAACTGGGACATTTTTATCTGTCAGGAATTGTGTACATATCCTTGCGACATGAGGCCGTGCATTATCATCATCCTATGAAGGGACAAGGTCAGTTTAGGGCTGAGACATCCTATGAAGGAACAAGGTCAGTTTAGGTCTGAGACATCCTATGAAGGGACAAGGTCAGTTTAGGGCTGAGACATCCTATGAAGGGACAAGGTCAGTTTAGGGCTGAGACATCCTATGAAGGGACAAGGTCAGTTTAGGGCTGAGACATCCTATGAAGGGACAAGGTCAGTTTAGGGCTGAGACATCCTATGAAGGTACAAGGTCAGTTTAGGTCTGAGACATCCTATGAAGGAACAAGGTCAGTTTAGGTCTGAGACATCCTATGAAGGGACAAGGTCTGAATATCCACAATACTCACATGAGCAGACATTACATAGAGATTTTCCTCATTTCAATATGACCTGAATAAACAATATCACATTACGACTCCAAAAATATGAATGACAGAAACAACCCAATTCAACATGTTTTTTTTAAAGTGAGAAATCTTTAAATTAATTTATTCAGCATTATTTACACAACAACCAACATGGACTACTCATACATGAAAAAGAGTAGTACAGCCTGAATCCCACATCTGTTTGTGTTGTCTTGCCAAAACTCCCATGTAGGCTAGGTGCCAGTTGGTTTCTGCTCGCCCTGGCATGAACAGAGCAGACAAAGACTGGTATGTAAGCCTTGTCCAAGCCAGACAGGCCCATAGGGCAGGAGTCCATCTCCTGTTTCTGTAGCATGAGGCAGCTTGTTGTACAAGTACACCCCCCTTGACAGTAAGCCCCCTGAAACAGACTGGCACCCAGGCTAACTCCTATGGTCATGACACACAAGGATTTGGCAAAACGGCACAAACTGATCTGGGACACCAGGCTAGGGAGTAAGTAGGCTATAATATGACAGAAATCCCTTTAGACTAGATATCCCTATGTTAAAGGTAGAATACATGAAGAAAATTAACAAAATCACTAGCGACAGCTGGCACCCTATTCTCTGGTCAAAATAAGTGCACTATATTGGCAGTAATAGGGTGCCATTTGGGACTAATACTGTGCCATTTGCACAGCCTTTATCAGTGCTCAATTCTTCTAGGGCTGGAATTCAGTCTAACTCATTATGCCAATGTTTATGGCAGTGTCTTTCTTTACAAACTAAATGTCCATGCATAGCCTTCTCATTGTGGAAAAACATGGAAGCATCTATTTGTGATGGGGATACTTCCTTGTGGTAGTAAATTATTACCACTGTTCAGGGATTATATTTGGGGGTAAAAGAGCTCCTGCATAAATACCACAATGAGTTTGATTGAAGGCCGAGGCTGTGGATCAGACTTTTCTGGACCCCACATCCCAACAGCTAAAGGTCCCGAAGCGTCTGCGCACGTACGGAATTCTCTACTTTAAGCGGGCTCAGCTCTACACATATAGAACCACCCTTCACACTTCTAGTGTCAACGGTGAATTATAATTCTCCCAATTTTTACAGATGAAACTTCCATGCAGCATCTGCATAGCAACTATTTGATCTCAGTTTCATGGGGATATGCAATTAGATTGTTATGCTATTTATATTCAGTTGCCTAGTTAAATATAGGTTAAATAAAAATAAAATGTAGAATGCTATCATTGTGTTTTTGCAGACATTGATTCAGCTTTGACCTAACCTTATTAAAAAGAGCACCATTCGCTAGAATAGCCGGTTCCCTACGAGTAGAGCAGAGACTGTGTGTAAAGCAGAGAATCGCACAATAGCAGAAGCTTCGGGACATTCAGCTGTCCAGAAAAGGGGTCCAGAAAAGTCAGATCCTCACCCACTCCATTGATCTAATCACGCCCCTATTTACACAATCACAGGTGAAGACTCAAAAGGAACTGAATCAATTCCCGACTGACTCAAATCTCCCACAATTCATGATTCACTGTCCTCTTCTGTTAGAAATCAAAATCCCAAAATGCAAATAAAAAAATTAACTAATGTAACAAGAAATCCACAAATTATTAACCAACCATTCAAAGAAACAAAACAAAAAATGTTTGTCCTACTACTTTCCTTTTTATAAAACGTGTCAAATGGTACACTAAATAAAATAATATTTTACAACAACTTTTAACAGTAAAATCAGTTTTGTTTGAGGTAATTACATCATAGTTACTGTACTTGTATAAAGTAAAAAATAAACAATAGATTTTTCATTTTGCCTAAAAACACAACCAACCAACAAACCAAAAAGTGTTTTGCCTTGTTGTCCATTTCGCTCTTGGCTTTGTTTTTAAACTTTTTCACCTCATTGAGGCCAAAGTCTTCCGAAGTGTTGCATTCTGGGGTAGCATTAGGGAGCGAAAAGGTAGTGCCTGAAAGGTTTAAATATCAAGAGACCTCATGTTTAGCCCACCACCACCACTATCTTTCAATAGATGTTCAGCAACAAGCCCTCTAAGTTCTCTCTCTTGTATGGTCTTCCCATATCCAGTGGTGACTGGTTATCCTACCCAAAGGGTCTTGACCAGAAGGAGCATACATACTGTATCAACCAATCAGGATCTTTTCTTTCCCCGACACAACCAAATCGGAATCCATCATTCCCCCTGCCCCAGCAAATCGGATGCTTTCTTTCCCCGCACCACTACCAATCGGGTGCGTCCTTTCTCCTGCCACAACCAATCAGGTGCTTTCTTTCCCTTTACGCCTCGCCACAGACAGAGGAACAATTACAAAGACAAAGTTATAGTTTGGGTACATACAAAACATCCACCTGAGGTTGAACTTCAGACGGTCAAAGGCACAGAACTGGACCTGACCAGCGTTCTCCAGAACACTGGATATGCCCTGTAAAGAGTAACTAAACAATTCTGGACTTTTCCCACCAATCTATTCTCAAAATCTATGGTGATTCTTGTCCAAAGAACTCTGTCTGAGAATACATTGCCTACATCGAGATTCCTTGAAACGTTCTAAATGATTCTGGACATCCACCGATCTGATCCCACCTCTGGACATTGCTCTTGTCAAAAGAACTTCTCCTGTCCACAGCTTAACTTTGTGGATTATTTCTGAACCTACTCTGTGGGAGTCCAAAAACCTTCAGCAAAATTGAGCTAAACCATTTTGCTATGTGGATTGGGATCAAGAGGGTCGATGGGGTTTGACCGTTTAAGGTAACAGGTTGTAAAGGTTCTGAAGTTTGCAAAATGAGAGTTGGGTTGAGGCAGAACCACTGGTGACTATTATTGGACCTAGTGGACCTAACCTGGTGCCAGATCTGTTTGTGCCGTTTTACCAACACATACGGTAATTGTAATGCATGACTAAGACCATATGAGTCACTCATGTTTACATCATCTCATATGTATATACTGTACTTTAGTCAATGCCATTCTGACATTGCTCATCCTAATATTTATATATTTCTTAATTCCATTCTTTATAATTTATGTGAGTCGGGACGGGGGAACTGCAGTGGACTTGGTTTGCACTTATCAAGAGTTGACTGTAGTTACTCAAGCTTCCTATCCAAACTTAACTGAATGATTGGGCTGGTATTGCTTATGTTGGGACATAGGTACAGCTACACAATGATTGAAGGGAAACTAGTCATATACACTTCTAGTCAAATGTTCATTCCCGTCTCCCATTCCCTCCCTGGTCATGGAGAGTGCAGCAGAGTATTAAGTCCTAGAGGAGCAGGGGCTACGATCCCATTCTCTACCCTTCTCCTGAAGTGTGCACTCATACACTCCCCCTCATAGATTTAGGGACTGGTGTGAGGAATAGGGTGGAAACTCCATCCAGCCATGCTTGCACCAATACAATGCATAAGCATGAAGGGGAGTGACTGAATGCACACTTCTGGGTGAATTGGAATGCAGCCAGTGGGTTTTAATCCTTTACACTTGACCTTTAGTATTGTTTATCTACAAACATTGTTTTATTTTATATTAAGGCTTATTTGTTTTTGTGGAAGAAAACAAACGTTCTATTAAAGTTGTGAAAAGGCTGTACTGTGACATGTTGCATAATCACCATGGTTACGTCTATTCCATGTTATTTATTGACTTCATTATTACTTTAAACGTTATGTACAAAAACGACTTCTTGTGTCAGGGTCAAACCCATTTCAATTTCAGGAAGTGAATTGAAATTCTGAAATTCCGAAGAACTGAACATTCTGAAATCCTACAGAACTGAAAAATCTTAATTGGGAAAAAATGTCACTTTTCAACTCTCAAATTTAGAACTTCAATTAATCTCCTATGATTCATTAACTGAACTGACATGTAATCAACAGCGACCCCGGAGAATGCGCATACACGCGTGTTGTATACGTCGGAGTGTGTGTGTGACGACCCCACTCAGAAGGGGGTGTGCAGGTGTGTGATGTGCTGTGTGGGAGAGGCCGCGTTGGGGGTGGAGCTATTTGATAGGTGGGAGGAGTTAGGGGAGGAGTCAGAGAGCTGCAGTTCCTCTAGTTTCTTCAGGTATTCATCTCTCAGGGCTAACAGCTCTATGTAACGCTGTTCCACTGGACTCTGCTGCTGTAGAGTAGAGCAGAGCAGAGTAGGATAGAGCAGAGTAGAATAAACATAGAAAATAACAGAATAGAGTAGAATATAAATAGTAATTACCACCACCAGGGGGAGGCAGAGAGCGGGAGGAGATAGGAGAAGGAGGGAGAGGGAAAAAGAAAAAAGTTAATTATATGCAAACAACGCAAACAGATAAGCATATAAACAATCACAAAGAGGTATAGAGGCTCAAGAGACACACGGTGAAAACATGAATATTCATTATTGATGCCTAGAGTGTTTAAAAATGGGAGCAGCAAGCTGGTCTGGTGCCAACACACAATACTGTTTATTTGTTTATTTGGATCCCCAGTAGCATTTGCCGAAGCAGCAGTTATTCACAAAAAACACAGGACAAGTAACAAAACACGGATACACAAGGACAGTCAAACAAATAAAAAATACAACGATATACAAACACAAAATATAATACAACTAAAACAATTGGGTGTGTTAGTGTCCCCTCACAGTGCCATGAGATGTTAAATCTTTTTTTAAAAGGTAATGTTACTGTTTGCTCAGTAATAGGAGATGGAAGGGAGTTCCATGCGATCATGGCTCTGTATAATACTGTGCATTGGACATGGGTACTGTGAAGAGACCCATGGTGGACTGTGAAGAGACCCATGGTGGAGTATGTATGGGTGTCTGAGCTGAATTTGATTTGATTATACAGACAATCTGGAATTTTCATTATAGTAATGCTTGTCCTAAAAACTAGGAGAGGCAGTTAGTCTTTCCTGGTTGAGGAGAGATTATCATGTTGTTGATGTTAGTTCTGTGTGTGTAATTAAGGGCAAGGCGTGCTGCTTTGTTATGAGCCAGCTGCAGCTTTGCCAGGTCTTTCTTTGCTGCACCTGACCATATTACTGGACAGTAATGAAGATGGGACAAGATCAAAGCCTGAAAACTAGTACAGCTGACGTGTCAAAAACACAGAACATATTTTTTTATAACAAACATACACCTCTCCCCATCTTCACAACATCTTTGTCAATATGACTTGACCATGATAACTGACCATCCAATGTTACTCCTAGGAGTTCAGCTTCCTTAACTCTCAATGGTCACACCTTTTATACACAACGCCAGAGAATGTTTTGAACCAAATACAATGCTTTTAGTTGTAGATGTATTTAAGACCAGTTTATTATAAAAATCACCCATTCTGATACTGACTAACTCCTAATTTAGAATTTGTGTAGGCTCACTGGCTTTGGGTGCTGACCAGGATTTCTGTTAGCAGGAAATTGCCGACTTGTGGACGTGAAAAAAAATGTAAAGCCGATAAATAAAAAAAATTTGCCGGCCAAAATGACCGGGAGATTATTTTAAAAATGTTTTATTCATTGATGGAAATACCAGTCGATGGAAATACATTTGACCGTCATGCTTATCGGTCTATAGGTTGATTTGTATAATTTTGAGGAATTAAATTGGCCCGTGTGTATTTTCATTAGTCATCATGTATCTTTTTTATCCAACACAACTATCACACAACATACAGAGCCCATTTTGAGAGTCATTTCTCCTGCAGTTCCTGAGCTGGTTGCTGCTGGAGTAAAACATGTGCTTTTATCAGCTCATTATTTGCGCAACAATTGTAAATGCTATCACGTCTTAACTGTTTTGGTGCACGATTAAAAAAAGAGCTACTATTTTTATTTCTCAATTGGGAATTGAAGCGAGCCTCCCATTCACCTCTCAAGTGCAGGCAACCAGCGATCAGTGTATCACCCACCACTTAATGTGCACAGGCGGTAGTATGCATTTAGCATGCAAAACATACTTTGAAACCGGAAAATGCCATTTAATATCATGAGGCATTTCTTACCTTGCTTCAAAGTAGCCTATAGGCCAAATCTGACCATGGAAATGTGGAGGCAATTATTTTGCATGAGTTTCTTGTTTGGGAAAGCTTACAATTTATTCTACAACTTCAATAATAACGTTTTAATTTCTCAAAATAATTTTCATGTTGTTAATCATAAGAAATAAAATGATAAAATCAATACAATTAAAAGTCAATTAATGCGAGATCACCAGCCTCTGCCATATGGACACATTGATACAGTGTGATGCATTGGCTGAAGAAATGAGCGCATGGAACGCAGAGCCTGTAGGCCAATGCAGCAGTAGGCCTATAACTTCCATTGCTCTTTCACAACGATGATTGGTGATTATCAAGAGGGGGAGATTGTTGGAAAGATTTTTCTCAATGGTTTACTGTGTGGAACTATAGTTTGAATATATCATTCTCAGATGTAAAAAAAAAAAAGTAACTTCTATGCTCAGGTGCGCGCTCCCTCAACATTATCACGACAGAGAAACCAGACACATGCTCAGGTACGCGCTCCCTCAACATTATCAGGACAGAGAAACCAGACATGCTCAGGTGCGCGCTCCCTCAACATTATCAGGACAGAGAAACCAGACACATGCTCAGGTGCGCGCTCCCTCAACATTATCAGGACAGAGAAACCAGACATGCTCAGGTGCGCGCTCCCTCAACATTATCAGGACAGAGAAACCAGACATGCTGAGGTGCGCGCTCCCTCAACATTATCAGGACAGAGAAACCAGACACATGCTCATTACTCACATGGAGCCCTCCAAACAAAAGACCATGAAAACATTTACAAATCTCCTACATGATTATGAAATAAACCAAAACTTGTTTCTCACAAGTGTATCAGGTTTTGAACTCCGCAAACAACGTTTTCCACTCCGAGACTGAGAACAGTAGATGACTAATTAATATATGCATTAACAGAAATTAATATAACCAAATGTGACCGACCGTCTTGATATTACATAACTAAATTTGATTTATTTTTTTACATTGGATAAAAGTAGAGACTCGGAGCTAGAAAATGGTATATTCTGCTTTGAAAATTAATAAACTTCCGGAATGCCATACCTCACATCTGAGAAAATGGCCCTCGAATATTTGGTACACCTACTGGAAAGCTCTTCGTCTACACCCATTCAGCATCGTTCACACACTCTTAAGCCTTAGCCTCACATTTGAATCCTTAAAGAGATGGGTGGGGCTATGTACTAAACATCCAAAGATGTCAAGACTAAAGGCTGGTTTATACTACGGTTGTGTCCGTAAATTTAATCTGGCGTGCCAGAGCGTGCTCGTAAACTCAGTTGTCAGATTGTCTGGTCGTAAATTCGGAGCTTTCAAAGTGCACACTGGACGCTCTGGCCGAGGAGTAGGGTTGATCCCAGCGTTCTGACCTATTAACAGCAGTCAAGCACCCAAGCTAACTATTTCCGGACACAAATGAGAGAACAGCTCACTAACCATTTTACTCTCCATAGCAGAGCTGGTTAGGCTGTTTTTATGTTATCCAGAGCGTAACAACCCTGCAGCATTGAAGGTCCCCAAGAACACAGTGGCCTCCATCATTCTTAAATGGAATAAGTTTGGAACCACCGAGACTCTTCCTAGAGTTGGCCGCCCGGCCAAACTGAGCAATCAGGGGAGAAGGGCCTTAGTCATGGAGGTGACTTGAACCCGATCGAACATCTCTGGGGAGACCTGAAAATAGCTGTGCAGTGACGCTCCCCATCCAACCTAACAGAGTTTGAGAGGTTCTGCAGAGAACGGGAGAAACTCCCCAAATACAGGTGTGCCAAGCTTGTAGCGGCATATCCAAGAATACTCAAGGCTGTAATCGCTGCCAAAGGTGCTTCAACAAAAGTACTGAGTAAAGGGTCTAAATACTTATATAAATGTGATTTCAGTTTATTATTTTTACTACATTTGCAAAAATGTCTAAAAACATGTTTGCTTTGTCCTTATGGGGTATCGTGTGTATATATTGATGAGAAAGTCTTATTTAAAAAAAAATATATAATTTCAGAATAAAGCCGTAATGAAATGTGGAAAAAGTCAAGTTGTCTGAACACTTTCCGAATGCACTGCATGTAATGGGGAATTGATCCAAAAGTATCTAGGTTCATCTGTCACATATGGAACTGAATGATGTTCTCGAATTGCATTTTGGGAATGTTTGAAAATGCTGTTTTATTGGCTGCTTAAATTCACGAGTTGCATGTTCTGTTAAGATGCATTACCACAATCATCTCCTTTGTTTTGTTGACGTTGAGTGAGGTTGTTTTCCTGACACCATAGTCTAAATGTGATCTCGGTCATTCTGAGCACAGTGGGTCGACACCCTAATGGGATATGCACCCAATGCATATGGGTCCGGTACATTTCTCAAATGGCCGGTAAATTAAAATCTTCCCGGTTACGTTGGAACGGAAATCCTGGTGCTGACACCTAGTGTTCAATCATCCGCATACATGTTCATGCTAGCCTTCAGTAAGACCAGTGGCAAATCATTTCTAAAATAGAGAAGAGTAACAGACCAAGGCAACTACCCCGAAGGACACTGCACATATCTGATGTTATACAACTGGTGGGTCTAATACTGAATGCTGATTGGTTAAAACCGCATTCCAACCGGTGTCTATTCCACAAGTTACCACCGGCTAAATCTATGACATTAAAATGCCTATTTACTCTCTTCCATATGACTGGGCAATCCACTGTCTCATCAGCCCAGCCAGGCACGTTATAAACTTGATCTCCACTACAAAAAGCATCAAGACATAATTTCACATATCTGATGCTAGAGAAGCTTCCATTGAAAAACACTATTAGCTATAGAGTTCAGTTGGTTAAATAACTCTCCAACCATGTGACGGCAGGTGATTTAAAGCCATAGCAGGTGAGTTTCAACAATAGCGATGTATGATCTATAACATCAAAAGGCTGCACTGAAATCTAACAATACAGCGCCATCTATCATCTTATTAGCCATTTCTTTTAGCCAATCATCAGTCATCTGAGTCAGTGCAGTACAGGTTGTGTGCTATACTCCATATGCATGCTGAATAACAGTAGTTAACTTGTTCTCAGAAAAATAGCATTGTATTTGGTCAAACACAAATCCTCTCCATCAGTTTACTAAGAACAGGCAGTAAACTGATTGGGTGGCTGTTAGAGCAAAGGGTGCTTTACTATGTTGAGGTAGAGGAATTACTTTAGCTTCATCCCATGCCTGCGGACACACACACACTGCTGTAGGCTTTGGTTAAAGACATAGAAATGTCTCTGTGTGATTATGACAGGGGATTATCTGCTCCAGTGACTCAGACCCTGTTGACAGGGAGAGGGATGTTTGGGCTGCGTGTGTGTGGCGGGGGGGGGGGGGGGGGGGGGGGGGTGTTTTAGAGTTAGGGGGAAAGAGGGGTGTGTATGTGTGTGTGTGTGTGTGTGTGTGTGTGTGTGTGTGTGTGTGTGTGTGTAAGAACAGGCAGCAAACACACACCAACACCGCAAGTCATACAGGATGCCACGGCAATACTGCAGCCAAACCCCAGAGACAATACTGCAACCAAACCCCAGACAATACTGCAGCCAAACCCCAGACAATACTGCAGCCAAACCCCAGACAATACTGCAACCAAACCCCAGAGACAATACTGCAGCCAAACCAACTAAACCCCAGAGACAATACTGCAGCCAAACCAACCAAACCCCAGAGACAATACTGCAGCCAAACCAACCAAACCCCAGAGACAATACTGCAACCAAACCAACCAAACCCCAGAGGCAATACTGCAGCCAAACCAACCAAACCCCAGAGGCAATACTGCAGCCAAACCAACCAAACCCCAGAGGCAATACTGCAGCCAAACCAACCAAACCCCAGAGGCAATACTGCAACCAAACCAACCAAACCCCAGAGACAATACTGCAGCCAAACCCCAGAGACAATACTGCAACCAAACCAACCAAACCCCAGAGACAATACTGCAACCAAACCAACCAAACCCCAGAGACAATACTGCAACCAAACGCCAGAGGCAATACTGCAGCCAAACCAACCAAACCCCAGAGGCAATACTGCAACCAAACCCCAGAGACAATACTGCAGCCAAACCCCAGAGACAATACTGCAACCAAACCCCAGAGGCAATACTGCAACCAAACCCCAGAGACAATACTGCAACCAAACACCAGAGGCAATACTGCAGCCAAACCAACCAAACCCCAGAGGCAATACTGCAACCAAACCCCAGAGACAATACTGCAACCAAACCCCAGAGGCAATACTGCAGCCAAACCAACCAAACTCCAGAGGCAATACTGCAACCAAACCCCAGAGACAATACTGCAGCCAAACCCCAGAGACAATACTGCAACCAAACCCCAGAGACAATACTGCAACCAAACCAACCAAACACCAGAGGCAATACTGCAACCAAACCCCAGAGGCAATACTGCAGCCAAACCCCAGAGGCAATACTGCAGCCAAACCAAACAAACCCCAGAGACCATACTGCAGCCAAACCAACCAAACCCCAGAGGCAATACTGCAACCAAACCAACCAAACCCCAGAGACAATACTGCAGCCAAACCCCAGAGACAATACTGCAACCAAACCAACCAAACCCCAGAGACAATACTGCAACCAAACCCCAGAGGCAATACTGCAGCCAAACCAACCAAACCCCAGAGGCAATACTGCAGCCAAACCCCAGAGACAATACTGCAACCAAACCCCAGAGGCAATACTGCAACCAAACCAACCAAACCCCAGAGACAATACTGCAACCAAACCCCAGAGGCAATACTGCAGCCAAACCAACCAAACCCCAGAGGCAATACTGCAACCAAACCCCAGAGGCAATACTGCAGCCAAACCCCAGAGGCAATACTGCAGCCAAACCCCAGAGGCAATACTGCAGCCAAACCAACCAAACCCCAGAGACAATACTGCAACCAAACCCCAGAGACAATACTGCAACCAAACCCCAGAGGCAATACTGCAACCAAACCCCAGAGGCAATACTGCAACCAAACCCCAGATGCAATACTGCAACCAAACCCCAGAGGCAATACTGCAGCCAAACCAACCAAACCCCAGAGGCAATACTGCAACCAAACCCCAGAGACAATACTGCAACCAAACCCCAGAGGCAATACTGCAACCAAACCCCAGAGGCAATACTGCAACCAAACCCCAGAGGCAATACTGCAACCAAACCCCAGAGGCAATACTGCAACCAAACCCCAGAGACAATACTGCAACCAAACCCCAGAGACAATACTGCAACCAAACCCCAGAGGCAATACTGCAGCCAAACCAACCAAACCCCAGAGGCAATACTGCAACCAAACCCCAGAGGCAATACTGCAACCAAACCAACCAAACCCCAGAGACAATACTGCAACCAAACCCCAGAGACAATACTGCAACCAAACCCCAGAGACAATACTGCAGCCAAACCCCAGAGACAATACTGCAGCCAAACCCCAGAGACAATACTGCATCCAAACCCCAGAGACAATACTGCAGCCAAACCCCAGAGACAATACTGCAGCCAAACCCCAGAGACAATACTGCAGCCAAACCCCAGAGACAATACTGCAGCCAAACCCCAGAGGCAATACTGCAACCAAACCCCAGAGGCAATACTGCAGCCAAACCAAACAAACCCCAGAGACCATACTGCAGCCAAACCAACCAAACCCCAGAGGCAATACTGCAACCAAACCAACCAAACCCCAGAGACAATACTGCAGCCAAACCCCAGAGACAATACTGCAACCAAACCAACCAAACCCCAGAGACAATACTGCAACCAAACCCCAGAGGCAATACTGCAGCCAAACCAACCAAACCCCAGAGGCAATACTGCAGCCAAACCCCAGAGACAATACTGCAACCAAACCCCAGAGGCAATACTGCAACCAAACCAACCAAACCCCAGAGACAATACTGCAACCAAACCCCAGAGGCAATACTGCAGCCAAACCAACCAAACCCCAGAGGCAATACTGCAACCAAACCCCAGAGGCAATACTGCAGCCAAACCCCAGAGGCAATACTGCAGCCAAACCCCAGAGGCAATACTGCAGCCAAACCAACCAAACCCCAGAGACAATACTGCAACCAAACCCCAGAGACAATACTGCAACCAAACCCCAGAGGCAATACTGCAACCAAACCCCAGAGGCAATACTGCAACCAAACCCCAGAGGCAATACTGCAGCCAAACCAACCAAACCCCAGAGACAATACTGCAACCAAACCCCAGAGACAATACTGCAACCAAACCCCAGAGGCAATACTGCAACCAAACCCCAGAGGCAATACTGCAACCAAACCCCAGAGGCAATACTGCAACCAAACCCCAGAGGCAATACTGCAACCAAACCCCAGAGGCAATACTGCAACCAAACCCCAGAGACAATACTGCAACCAAACCCCAGAGACAATACTGCAACCAAACCCCAGAGGCAATACTGCAGCCAAACCAACCAAACCCCAGAGACAATACTGCAACCAAACCCCAGAGACAATACTGCAACCAAACCCCAGAGGCAATACTGCAACCAAACCCCAGAGACAATACTGCAACCAAACCCCAGAGGCAATACTGCAACCAAACCCCAGAGGCAATACTGCAACCAAACCAACCAAACCCCAGAGACAATACTGCAACCAAACCCCAGAGACAATACTGCAACCAAACCCCAGAGACAATACTGCAGCCAAACCCCAGAGACAATACTGCAACCAAACCCCAGAGACAATACTGCAGCCAAACCCCAGAGACAATACTGCAGCCAAACCCCAGAGACAATACTGCAGCCAAACCAACCAAACCCCAGAGACAATACTGCAGCCAAACCCCAGAGACAATACTGCAGCCAAACCCCAGAGACAATACTGCAGCCAAACCCCAGAGACAATACTGCATCCAAACCCCAGAGACAATACTGCAGCCACTAAGCTGCATGCGGGCGCGTAGCCCCACCGGGACGGACTGCCCCACCGGGACGGACTGACCCACCGGGACGGACTGACCCACCGGGACGGACTGACCCACCGGGACGGACTGACCCACCGGGACTGCCCCACAGAATAAATATCAGCCCGTGCAGAGACGGGATTGAACTTCACTCAACTTTATAGTTTTCCCCTTTAGTTAACACCAGTGCTTGACTTGGGCCGGCGCTGTCCGTAACGCCATACCGACACTTCTAATTTTGGGGGAATTGCGTATCGGCTCATCTACAAAATTAAAGTAACCTATCACTGTCCCAGAGTCACACAGAGGCTATCACTGTCCCAGAGTCACACAGAGGCAAAAAAGGTTGATCAAAGTGGAATGAAGGCAGGACCTTCATTGAATAGCAATGGAGAGTGGACATTCATTTCCTGATTTAGTCCAAGTTTATTTGCCGCTAGGCTGTGAGGGGCAGTAGGCTGTGAGGGGCAGTAGGCTGTGAGGGGCAGTAGGCTGTGAGGGGCAGGTGGCTGTGAGGGGCAGTAGGCTGTGAGGGGCAGGTGGCTGTGAGGGGCAGTAGGCTGTGAGGGGCAGTAGGCTGTGAGGGGCAGTAGGCTGTGAGGGGCAGTAGGCTGTGAGGGGCAGTAGGCTGTGAGGGGCAGTAGGCTGTGAGGGGCAGTAGGCTGTGAGGGGCAGGTGGCTGTGAGGGGCAGTAGGCTGTGAGGGGCAGTAGGCTGTGAGGGGCAGTAGGCTGTGAGGGGCAGTAGGCTGTGAGGGGCAGTAGGCTGTGAGGGGCAGTAGGCTGTGAGGGGCAGTAGGCTGTGAGGGGCAGTAGGCTGTTGGAGATTGAACCAGATTGAAAACGTGCCAGCCTGAATGGCATGATGCGCTGTTCCAAGTTGTCAAATGAGGGTTTGTAATTCATGAAAAGTCAAGGAAATTAGTTTCATAATTGTTCTTAATGTAAAAGCATACTTTAAAAAAACAAAACGACCTCTCAGCCATTATCGGAATGACCCTTCAGTGCATGTCTATGGTGCTGGGTGTGTGCCAGGGAGCGGGCCCTTGCCCGAGGAGAGAGAGCGCGACATTTCAGCATTAGGTATAAGGGCCTTACCACCGGCACTGTAGAGCCTAAATATATCTGCACCGTTGGAAAGCTGGGATTCCCCCCTATTAAACATTAGCCATGTAATTGCGACAACATTCAAAATATTCTAAGAATAGCCTACTTGACAAATAACTTGCTTTGCATAGATCTCCCCTGAAACATGAATACCTTGCTTTGCATAGATCTCCCCTGAAACATGAATACCTTGCTTTGCATAGATCTCCCCTGAAACATGAATACCTTGCTTTGCATAGATCTCCCCTGAAACATGAATACCTTGCTTTGCATAGATCTCCCCTGAAACATGAATACCTTGCTTTGCATAGATCTCCCCTGAAACATGAATACCTTGCTTTGCATAGATCTCCCCTGAAACATGAATACCTTGCTTTGCATAGATCTCCCCTGAAACATGAATACCTTGCTTTGAGGTAGCCTACCATATCCATTAGATCCCTGATTTATTGAACGGGGGAATCATTTTATAAAAGACAAAAGTATTTGGTTGTAATGTTGAGAAAGCCCAGCCTGCACACCCAGGAGCTCTCCAGATGGAGGGTTGACCACAACAGTGCAGTTCTATGTGGGGAGCTAAGTGACTTGATCAAGGGCTCAACGGCAGGAGGCGGCAGGTCTACATGGAATCAGACAGCAGCTTTCCAGTGTCAATAATTCATACTTTTTCATGTCGACTATAATAATAGTCATGACAATTTGGTTAGAAGTCATGGAAAATGTGTTTAAACCGTTAACAGTGAATAATCAGGAGGTCTCTATTGCATAATGTCATTTGTGAATTTCAGTGAACATAGTCCGACTTGGAAAAGACAGCTCCTGCACTTCTTCCATCCCAACACGATCAACGTTTCCCTCTACTGCGGGTATTGCTAATATCAGCCACTTCCAATGCAACAAACTCAAACAAAATAAACTATGCAAAGTGTTTTCTTGTAGGCAGAACACACTGGAGTAGGATTCTATTCCATTGCCAGGCACGACTCAGCCCGTACACTACAGACTGTGTTGTATTTTGAGACAGGCTTGAATAAGCTAAGACAGGCTTGAATAAGCTAAGCAGCCAATAAGCAAAATTGGTCTGATTTTCTGTAATAATGTTATGGGAATAATAATGAATTTTATTTTGTGAAGTGGTTTCTTGCGTCAAACAACATTTCCAGTCACCACCTTTATGTGAAGGACAAGTGGATAAACAGGTTCATGTGAAGCCCTACATGTTTTTGCCCAAAACTCTCACAGAATGTAGGTCTGCATTGAACACCACACATTGGCTGCTACTGTAAGCTGAATGATAGAACAGCTATTTCCATGTTAAAATGTTATGGGATGCATTTTCTCCATTGTTTTTAATGGTAGGCTACTCTGGATGGCCTACATTATGATCAAATAGCCACAGTAGCCTACTTGGTCACTGTTATAACTAACTTAAAAGTGGGTACAGCCTGCGTTCACAATAAACGTGCGCCAGAAGTTGCACAGAATTTTCACAACGTTCAAGTTGGCGCTCAGCAGACCTGAAATTTGCTCAGTGATGAAAAAAAATTAGAGGGAACATTGGTCACAAGATAACCCCAACTCTGATTGGCCAGACTGTTTGGCTGTACAGTTTGTTCAGTGCTGTGTATCCAGTGTTGTAGCTAAATCCCAACAGCGTTAAGTTAGATGGCATTTTTTTTTTTACCATATTATTGATCCATCATTGATTCACTACTTTCCACAAATCTAAAAGCATTGTATTGGTGGAGGCAGGAGCCTTTTTAAAATCAGTGAAGGGAAGTGAACAAGTGTACACTTCGGTAGGAAGAAGTGATAATTCAGACATACTGTAACAAAAGTACCTGTTGTTGAATGCGAGGGTTCGAACGGATACTGTAACCACAGACATTCTATTGTAACTTAATTTTATTCTATTAAATGTACCTGTTGTCGAATGCGAGGGTTCCAGCGGATGTAGTAAGTCACCCAGAGTTCTAGGTGTCTCATGCTGGCTACAGGGTAGAGGACTCGATTGGACTCTGGGGTGTAGAAGGGGTTCTGGTAGAAGGACAGATCACTGTTTACCAACGACCACAGAGACACCGTCTTAGACCGCAACTCCTGGAGAGAGCGAGAGGGGGAGGAGAGAGGGGAGAGAGAAGGGGAATAATAATTTAGGAGGGTTAGAGAGAGAAGTTAACCAATGACCACAGATACACTGTCTTCCACCACAACTCCTGAAGAAAGAGATGGAGAAGATCATTAATATGGTCTTTTAGCAGACACTTTTATGCGCAGCAGTAAGCAGGAAACATAAATCTATTCAGTATGACCCGTTTGAGTCAAACCCACAAATGATCTGCGCCATCGGAATCAGAGGGAATATGAAGGATTCTGGAACAATAATAAAGAGTCTTATGGAGACTCTCGTCTGTGTCATAGAGAGCATTATTACGGCCACTCAGAACCAGTGATGCGTCCCATCGCTCTTCTGCTCTACTTCACATGATCAAGATGGAGGAAGGAGGGGAGGTGGAGGGAGGAGGGGAGGTGGGGAGGTGGAGGGAGGGAATAGAAAGACAAAGAAAGGGTATGAGATTGAGGTAGAGCAGGGGTGTCAAACTAATTTCCCCATCGGGCCACATGCGGTCTTCACATAGATCCGAAGAGACATATTTACTATGTTTTCTGTCTCGCTTTCATTTGGATGACTGTCAGCAAGCTGGGCAGAGTGAAGAGACTGTCAGCAAGCCGGGCAGAGTGAAGAGACTGTAAATGACTGTCAGCAAGCCGGGCAGAGTGAAGAGACTGTCAGCAAGCCGGGCAGAGTGAAGAGACTGTCAGCAAGCCGGGCAGAGTGAAGAGACTGTCAGCAAGCCGGGCAGAGTGAAGAGACTGTCAGCAAGCCGGGCAGAGTGAAGAGACTGTCAGCAAGCCGGGCAGAGTGAAGAGACTGTCAGCAAGCCGGGCAGAGTGAAGAGACTGTAAATGACTGTCAGCAAGCTGGGCAGAGTGAAGAGACTGTCAGCAATCTGGGCAGAGTGAAGAGACTGTCAGCAATCTGGGCAGAGTGAAGAGACTGTCAGCAATCCGGGCAGAGTGAAGAGACTGTAAATTTACTGTCAGCAAGCCGGGCAGAGTGAAGAGACTGTAAATGACTGTCAGCAAGCCGGGCAGAGTGAAGAGACTGTCAGCAAGCCGGGCAGAGTGAAGAGACTGTCAGCAAGCCGGGCAGAGTGAAGACTGGACTGTCAGCAAGCCGGGCAGAGTGAAGAGACTGTCAGCAAGCCGGGCAGAGTGAAGAGACTGTCAGCAAGCCGGGCAGAGTGAAGAGACTGTCAGCAAGCCGGGCAGAGTGAAGAGACTGTCAGCAAGCCGGGCAGAGTGAAGAGACTGTCAGCAAGCCGGGCAGAGTGAAGAGACTGTCAGCAAGCCGGGCAGAGTGAAGAGACTGTCAGCAAGCCGGGCAGAGTGAAGAGACTGTCAGCAAGCCGGGCAGAGTGAAGAGACTGTCAGCAAGCCGGGCAGAGTGAAGAGACTGTCAGCAAGCCGGGCAGAGTGAAGAGACTGTCAGCAAGCCGGGCAGAGTGAAGAGACTGTCAGCAAGCCGGGCAGAGTGAAGAGACTGTCAGCAAGCCGGGCAGAGTGAAGAGACTGTCAGCAAGCCGGGCAGAGTGAAGAGACTGTCAGCAAGCCGGGCAGAGTGAAGAGACTGTCAGCAAGCCGGGCAGAGTGAAGAGACTGTCAGCAAGCCGGGCAGAGTGAAGAGACTGTCAGCAAGCTGGGCAGAGTGAAGAGACTGTCAGCAAGCAGGGCAGAGTGAAGAGACTGTCAGCAAGCTGGGCAGAGTGAAGGGACTGTCAGCAAGCTGGGCAGAGTGAAGAGACTGTCAGCAAGCTGGGCAGAGTGAAGAGACTGTCAGCAAGCTGGGCAGAGTGAAGAGACTGTCAGCAAGCTGGGCAGAGTGAAGAGACTGTAAAAATGTAGGTCCATTATCATTCTACACAGTTTGGATTTGGCTTTAGTCATTAAAATGTCCATTGAGCACCACCCACGAGCCTGATTGAATGGGCTCGCGGGCCGGATGACATGTAAAATAGAAGGTAAATAGTGAGAGTGAGGGTTGGCAGAGTGAAATATTGTAGAGGGATGGGAAAGACCCAGCTAACACATTTAGTTAACTGGAAGTTGTGGGAACGTTCGTTTTTGGTTCCCCCATTGGACTGGTGTTTTCTTGCATTTTTTATGGAAAGTTCTCTTAATGTTCTGGGAACATTACTTTAAATAGAATCCAGAGGTAACCTGCTGAAAACATTATGCTGTCCTGAAATTCCCACCTAAACAACCAAGGCTCTCACCAAGCTCTAAGAAACATACGGTTCTCAGAATGTTATGTGCTAGCTGGGAATTGGAGAGTGCAATGTAAGACAAATGTAGAAAAGACAGGCAGAGAGAAGGTCACACACAGTCAGAGAGAGACAGATGTTTGTGTCCATGGCACTCTTACAGTTGAAGAGGAAGGTTCTGAAGACAGACAGACACACAGCTAGCCAGACAGACATAATTTTTTGTTGATACAGTAAAATATTGGGATATTATTTTTGACGATATATCGTATCGTTTTAACAATATCGCAATATACATTTTTACACTAGTTGGCTATACCTGCACCAAAACGCCAATATTTTTCCTTCATAGCTTGTACTCCATATTCTTTTAAAATAGAGGGCCAATTTGTTTTCAGAACTTTTATTTCCATGACTGATTAAAACTCATTTTCTCATGTCTTGTCCCTCTGCAGCAGACATATGGTGAACGACATGCTTGGAACATCGAACCGCAATAAAAAATAAAATAAAATATTGCATTATCGAATCGCAAGACATATAGAATTGTGAGAATTGCAATAAATAACGTATTGGCACCTAAGTATCGTGATAATATCGTATCGTGAGGTTCCTGGCAATTCCCAGCTCTAACAGGTAATTTACGTTGGTACGCTCACAGTTGTAGAGGAAGGTTCCAAAGACAGACAACTTACGTTAGTGTCCCTAGCACTCTCACAGTTGTAGAGGAAGGTTCCAAAGACAGACAACTTACGTTAGTGTCCCTAGCACTCTCACAGTTGAAGAGGAAGGTTCCAAAGACAGACAACTTACGTTAGTGTCCCTAGCACTCTCACAGTTGAAGAGGAAGGTTCCAAAGACAGACAACTTACGTTAGTGTCCCTAGCACTCTCACAGTTGAAGAGGAAGGTTCCAAAGACAGACAACTTACGTTAGTGTCCCTAGCACTCTCACAGTTGAAGAGGAAGGTTCCAAAGACAGACAACTTACGTTAGTGTCCCTAGCACTCTCACAGTTGTACAGGAAGGTTCCAAAGACAGACAACTTACGTTAGTGTCGCTAGCACTCTCACAGTTGAAGAGGAAGGTTCCAAAGACAGACAACTTACGTTAGTGTCCCTAGCACTCTCACAGTTGAAGAGGAAGGTTCCAAAGACAGACAACTTACGTTAGTGTCCCTAGCACTCTCACAGTTGAAGAGGAAGGTTCCAAAGACAGACAACTTACGTTAGTGTCCCTAGCACTCTCACAGTTGAAGAGGAAGGTTCCAAAGACAGACAACTTACGTTAGTGTCCCTAGCACTCTCACAGTTGAAGAGGAAGGTTCCAAAGACAGACAACTTACGTTAGTGTCCCTAGCACTCTCACAGTTGAAGAGGAAGGTTCCAAAGACAGACAACTTACGTTAGTGTCCCTAGCACTCTCACAGTTGTAGAGGAAGGTTCCAAAGACAGACAACTTACGTTAGTGTCCCTAGCACTCTCACAGTTGTAGAGGAAGGTTCCAAAGACAGACAACTTACGTTAGTGTCCCTAGCACTCTCACAGTTGAAGAGGAAGGTTCCAAAGACAGACAACTTACGTTAGTGTCCCTAGCACTCTCACAGTTGTAGAGGAAGGTTCCAAAGACAGACAACTTACGTTAGTGTCCCTAGCACTCTCACAGATGTAGAGGAAGGTTCCAAAGACAGACAACTTACGTTAGTGTCCCTAGCACTCTCACAGTTGAAGAGGAAGGTTCCAAAGCGACAGCTGAACAGGTGGTCCAGGATGGTCACTAGGAGACGCTCGTTAAACTCAAACGCTGTCGGGAACTGGAAGAGAAGGGGAGAGAGAGGTTTAAACCCATAGGTTTTTTTTCAGTAAATTCTGCCTCCATTCCTTGCATCCGCTCTCCTCACTTCCTTCTCAATATGCATTGGAGAAGAAGGTTCGAAGTGAGGGATCTTGGACCTTCTCTTCCAATACAGTTGAAGTCAGAAGATCGTGAAAAGACAAATGAAGATAAAGCTCTACACAGGTGTGTCCTGTTCCTACCTGTTTGGTCATCTGCCAGACACAGTCTATGAACTGTACAAAGATAGGAGACCTGTCCTGATCAGCATGGTTCTTATCACCGTGTCCTATCCTCTATAGAGACAGAGACACAGAGAGAGAGACACACACAGAGAGAGCGAGAGAGCGCGAGAGAGAGAGAGAGAGAGAGAGGCGCGCGAGAGAGCGAGAGCGAGACACAGAGAGAGAGAGAGAAGAGAAAAATAGTCAAACAGTGCAAACAGATTCGTATTACCTCTAGTTAGGTCTTCCTGGTCATTCTAAATTCAAAAAAGGCACTCGCACATCTGAGCCATCATAGTCGCAGGTGCACACTTTGTTAGAATAATTAGGAAATGCACAATTGTAACGCTTGCTTATTTTCCCTCGACTCCAACCCCATTGGATGTATTGAACGGAGGTGGGTGGAGCAGTATCTACACAGGGGTGCAGGTTGTGAACTCACAAACGCTCTGACGAAGGCCTTGAGGCCGATACGTAAAGCTCTGACGAGGGCCTTGAGGCCGATACGTAAAGCTC
Source organism: Salvelinus alpinus (assembly GCF_045679555.1). Lineage (NCBI taxonomy): Eukaryota > Metazoa > Chordata > Actinopteri > Salmoniformes > Salmonidae > Salvelinus > Salvelinus alpinus. The sequence continues at coordinate 24,893,396 of NC_092116.1, forward strand.
TGACGAGGGCCTTGAGGCCGATACGTAAAGCTCTGACGAGGGCCTTGAGGCCGATACGTAAAGCTCTGACGAGGGCCTTGAGGCCGATACGTAAAGCTCTGACGAGGGCCTTGAGGCCGATACGTAAAGCTCTGACGAGGGCCTTGAGGCCGATACGTAAAGCTCTGACGAGGGCCTTGAGGCCGATACGTAAAGCTCTGACGAGGGCCTTGAGGCCGATACGTAAAGCTCTGACGAGGGCCTTGAGGCCGATACGTAAAGCTCTGACGAGGGCCTTGAGGCCGATACGTAAAGCTCTGACGAAGGCCTTGAGGCCGATACGTAAAGCTCTGACGAAAGCCTTGAGGCCGATACGTAAAGCTCTGACGAGGGCCTTGAGGCCGATACGTAAAGCTCTGACGAGGGCCTTGAGGCCGATACGTAAAGCTCTGACGAGGGCCTTGAGGCCGATACGTAAAGCTCTGACGAGGGCCTTGAGGCCGATACGTAAAGCTCTGACGAGGGCCTTGAGGCCGATACGTAAAGCTCTGACGAGGGCCTTGAGGCCGATACGTAAAGCTCTGACGAGGGCCTTGAGGCCGATACGTAAAGCTCTGACGAGGGCCTTGAGGCCGATACGTAAAGCTCTGACGAGGGCCTTGAGGCCGATACGTAAAGCTCTGACGAGGGCCTTGAGGCCGATACGTAAAGCTCTGACGAAAGCCTTGAGGCCGATACGTAAAGCTCTGACGAGGGCCTTGAGGCCGATACGTAAAGCTCTGACGAGGGCCTTGAGGCCGATACGTAAAGCTCTGACGAGGGCCTTGAGGCCGATACGTAAAGCTCTGACGAGGGCCTTGAGGCCGATACGTAAAGCTCTGACGAGGGCCTTGAGGCCGATACGTAAAGCTCTGACGAAGGCCTTGAGGCCGATACGTAAAGCTCTGACGAAGGCCTTGAGGCCGATACGTAAAGCTCTGACGAGGGCCTTGAGGCCGATACGTAAAGCTCTGACGAGGGCCTTGAGGCCGATACGTAAAGCTCTGACGAGGGCCTTGAGGCCGATACGTAAAGCTCTGACGAAGGCCTTGAGGCCGATACGTAAAGCTCTGACGAAGGCCTTGAGGCCGATACGTAAAGCTCTGACGAGGGCCTTGAGGCCGATACGTAAAGCTCTGACGAGGGCCTTGAGGCCGATACGTAAAGCTTATTAAAGAGCAGTGATGAAAGCAAGAGCAGCGTGCAGGTTTCTTCTTTTTTCTCATCTTCCTGGTCATTTATCTGGTCATTTTCTGGTTTATCTTCCTGGTCATTTATCTGTACACAATATTGGTCAGTTTAGTTGCTTCCCATCACAGGAGGTTGGTGGCACCTTAATTTGGGAGGATGGGCTCGTGGTAATGGCTGGAGCGGAATTGTTTATCCAAGTAGCAGGCCATTCCATTTTACTCCGTTCCAGCTATTATTATGAGCCGTCCTCCCCTCAGCAGCCTCCACTGCTTCCCACAGATCATTTGGTCCCCAGTTGACAGCACAAATAAAGAACCTCTATGACTGAAAAGTCTTCATTATCAGAGTTCAAATTCCTCAACACAACAGATTGAGCTAAACCCTTTTTTCATCATAAACTGAGTGAATGCCTTGGAACAGGGTGGACTTACATTGGCAAACTTGTGTCCGAAGCTGATCCACTCCTTCTCCAGCAGCACCTGGAATCAATCAATCACAAATCAAATGTAAAGCTCGTTTTACATTAGCCGTTGTCACAAAGTGGTTTACCTGGAATCCTCTCAGGGTGCGGTAGTGGCTGTCCAGCATCAGCATGGCCAGAGAGGTGAGCTGGGCCGTCCGGTCCCACCCATCACTACAGTGGACCACCACAGAGTTACCACCCGATATCTTGTCTGCTACTTGGATGGCTCCAGATATGACCAGCTAGAGAGTGACAGAGAGAGATTCACTACAGAGGGACAGCACACTGTTACCCCTCCACTGATCTGCTAGCTGGCAGGCTCCAGAGAGGAGAGGGCTGTGGGAAGTGTGTGTACCCCACTACCTTGATGTGTTCTAGCCAGTGTGTAGACTCCAGACTGGACAGCCAGTGCGACTCCTCTACGTTGGGATAGACAATGTCTTTCAGCTTCTTCAGGGACTCTCTCATCACGTGGATGTTGTGTATGTCTAGAAACACCAGCTCAGCGTTCTGATATGCATCGTCACCCTCGTAACCCCCACCTGTGGCCTAGAGAGAGGGGATAGAGGTCAGAGGTTGAAGAGTCATCATTCATGGACAAAAATGGAGAATCACAGGCCCCGTTTGAAAACGCAAAAAAATATATATAATTCTTCCCTCCCTCTCTTGACGCTATCACTGGCCTGCATGTTATAAGAATGTTCTTAACTGACTTGCCTAGTTAAATAAAGGTTAAATAAAAAACATTAAAATAAATGTGGTTGGATAAATGAAAGTGAGGTTTCACCAATGGAAATGCAGTGTTTTATTCTATGGTTTTCACCCTATACGGCTTCGACCAATCCAACATGGTCAGACCAGGGATTACTTCAAGGAGGGAACGATTCAAACAGGGTTCATTGTAAATGCGTCGGGGTTGTGGTCAGCTGTTGGAACACACTGCAGGTCAGGGGAAGCTAGTTGTTAAAAGCCTCTCACTGGTAGGAATATGGGGATTATTATATAGATTGCATTCCATATTAGTAATTTGAGTCCAAACATTCCATTTCACTCTGAGCGGGGTGCGGTGGGCGTTGCGTCACACCCCAACACACACACACAGTGTAGTTGCTGTGTCCTCTTAGCTTCTAAACTCTACCTCCTCAGTTCTTACTTCTGACACCAGCATACAATGTAGGAGACAACTAGCAAGAGCCTACAGTGAACAACAAAAGAACACACAGTCCATCTCTCTACGGAAGACAACACCGGACCAAACCAAAAGACCTACTTCTAAATCAACCCAGAGAAAAAGGGAAAGAACGTCATGAATCGCTTAAAAGATTCTCTGGGAAGTACTCTTACAAGGAAGCCAGACACGTACCTAGACAAGCCCCACGTATCCATGACATCTCTGTCTGGATGATCCATGAGGCCCACAGCTGCACACCGCCTCCCAGCAGAACCCAACCAACGCACCTCATGAGACTCATGACTCCTTTTTACACAGACATGACCTTTCGACTTTTAACATTTGACCCCTGACCTTGTTGGCGACGGCGTTGACGCTGGGCCGTGCGTCGTAGATGGTGAGCTTGGCGGTGCCGTTAGCCTCCCGGATCAGGTCCAGGTAGCGCTCGTCATCCTTGTTCCTCTTCCCAGACATCCCCACCAGGGGCTGGGAGCAGCGGCAGATAACAGCCTGGTTGTCACGGTGGATCCACGACAGCACCTAGAGGATTGGGGGGGGGGGCAGAGAGAGGGTTAGGTAGGTGGGAGTGGGGTGGAAGAAAGTCAAAGAGAAAGAACAGAGGGATAAAGAGAGATGGAAGGAGAGAAAGGAGATATGAAAGGGGGAAAGGACAGCAGGAAGAGGGTGAGGAGGAAAAGGACTCACGGGTATGCGTCCTCTGGACCTGAAGGTACACACTTTCCTCAGGTCTTCCTCTGTAGCTTTGAATGGAACCACCAGTATGGTGGGGTAGGTGTCGCACAGCTCATAGTTGGCATTGATGAACGTGACACGCCACTTGTCATTGGGTAAGCCCTGGTGACGGGGGAGACAAACAGCCAATCAGAGAAGAGATTGCAGGCTGTGACTCAGCATTATTGGTGATATTATATGGTTAAAACAAGAGGATTCTAATATACCACAATGCTTTGCATAAATGAGGAATAATCCTAAACAACGGGACTAGCTATGCTAGTTGAACTGCGCTGGTCCCATGAATCGGTTTATTTTCAAAAGCTTCGTGGTGGAATGATTAGGTTGTCTTTACCTGGGTATCTTCAAGCGACAGAAATTAAGCAGACTAAGTGGCCGAGTTAGAAGCTGGGATATTGGATCTATCCCAACACAGACAACAACCTAGAAGACTGGCAATAACAATGTAATGACACATTTAGTAAGACAATGATAAGTCCTACCTGCCGTCTGAACTCTTCCATGGGCTTGTACACACTCCAGCCATTCTCTTCAAATTTCTCTTGACTCAGGTACGCAAACAGAAGCTACAGAGAGCGAGAGAGAATGGGATTGACTTTACCAAGGTTTTATTTGTCACGCAAACATGGGAGAGCTTCGCTAAGTCAACTGCTTTTTGTGAGTGATTGTTGACTCAAATCAAATTTTATTTGTCACATACACATGGTTAGCAGATGTTAATGCGAGTGTAGCGAAATGCTTGTGCTTCTAGTTCCGACAATGCAGTAATAACCAACGAGTAATCTAACCTAACAATTCCACAACTACTACCTTATACACACAAGTGTAAACTCTTCTCTAATGATGTGCAAAGACTAGGGCTGTCTCGACAAAAAAAAAAAATCTTGGTCGACCGAGAGTCGTCTTCTTTCCACCAATCGATTGGTATAAATCTTAAAACAAGTATTTTTCCAAATACACACCCTGTTTGAATAAATTAAACTATATGTAGGCTACAGAGCTTGTCTGATGCTTTAAGCACTGCGATTAAAAATTGAAGACACACAAATGACTAAAGAGAGAGCCAGAGATCAATATAAACCAGAAAACCTGTTCCCGACCCCCCTCCTCCCGCCGGTCTTCACAGATTCTACCTTTAAGCTCCTCAAGTTGCCAGTAATAGGCTACACAAGCGGTCGGCAACATTTTCCATCTGGAGTGCCAAGTTATCCTACCATTTCTACTGATCTGCGTGCCAGTTATGGCTTTCATATGCACATTTTCGTGGAACAGTTTCATTTATAATAAGTCTTCATATCTGAAAAGCAATGTCATGTGGTTAATCAATATAAATAAATATTGCCCTAGCAAAGACAAATAACAGGATACCGCAAACAGATCAACTCTAATAAAGCTCTTGTACAATCACAGTTATGATACAGTTCTTACAAGGCGGTAATGATATCAGGTGACTAAATGAAAAGGCGTACCAGACCGTGGGATAGGGGGAAGGCATATTTAAACAGGATATCAAAGATGTCCCTTCTACTGTGGCCCTCCTGTTTCAACGCAAACCTCAGGTTCCTCATGTCCTGTTGGGAGAGACGTACATTAACAACCGTTAAGACGGATGGATGGACGGACGCACGCACGCACGTTAACACAGACACACAAAATGCTGTCAGTACAAAATAAATAGCTGTAATCTTTTTTGATGTTGAAACTTCCTGATCCAAGACTGGAATGAACCTTTCTGAACACAATGTTCCAACGTCTCAATTTCCTATAAAAAAAAAAAAAAAAACACTCCTGTTTTTATACAGTGGTTCAGTCCTAGTCTGGTTGTCAGATCTAGTCGGCCTGACCCAGTATGTACGTATATTCATAGGGGTGGTCAGGACCATGACGCAGTATCTGACCTTGCAGGTGATGTCCAGCCCGTATGAGTTCTCCCCCCGACTGGAGGCTCCGCCCATCTTCTCCACCCGGCCAATGGCGCCCAGCGGAACATCCAGAGTCACCGTCGGGTCCTGTGATATCACACAAAATACAGACATGTGATTGGTCCTGCTGGGAGTCCAGTGATATCACAACAGAATACAACATATGTGGAAGATGGGTCCTGCAGTGGTTGAATTGAAATAAAGACATCGGTATTGTGAGGCTGTATCACACCAGGCCGTGATTGGGAGTCCCATAAGGCGGCGCACAATTGGCCCAGTTTCGTCCGGGTATGGCCGGGGTAGGCCGTCAATGTAAATAACAATTTGTTCTTAACTGACTAGCCTAGTTAAATAAAGGTTAAATAAATAAAAATGTGAAGTATACTCTTGAATACATTTTAGGTAGCTAATATTTTACCTGCAAGATTAAGCGGCTTAATTAGTAAAGCATAGGCTTAAATGGTAGACATGGGCTGAGTAGGAGGTGCTTACATCAGTTCAGTTTTTATTTGACCCTGATCTTACCAGGTAAGTTGACTGAGAACACATTCTCATTTACAGCAACAACCTGGGGGATAATTACAGGGGAGAGGAGGATGGATGAGCCAATTGGAAACAGGGGATGATTAGGTGACCATGATGGTATGAGGGCCAGATTGGTTAATTTAGACAGAACACCAGGGTTAACACCCCTACGATAAGTGCCATAGGATCTTTAGTGACCACAGAGAGTCAGGACACCAGTGTATCATCCCATCTGAAAGACAACCCCCTACACAAGGGCAATGTCCCCAATCATTGCCCTGGTGCATTGGGTTATTTTTTTTTAGACCAGAGAAAAGGGTGCCTCCTACTGGCCCTCCAAAACCACTTCCAGCAGCATCTGGTCTCCCATCCAGGGACCGACCAGGACCAACCCTGCTTAGCTTCAGTGGCAAGCCAGCAGTGGGATGCAGGGTGGTATGCTGCTGGCTAAGCCACCAGAGTAGATGGTGTGTGTGTGTGTGTGTGTGTGTGTGTGTGTGTGTGTGTGTGTGTGTGTGTGTGTGTGTGTGTGTGTGTGTGTGTGTGTGTGTGTGTGTGTGTGTGTGTGTGTGTGTGTGTTAAAATGAGTGAGGTCAGCATATTGTTAACGTGTTGTCATGTGTTGCATTACAGAGAGTGGAGTCTACATCCCAAATGGCTCCCTATTCACTACTTTTCACCAGAGCCCTGAGAGCCCTATGGACCCTGGTCAAAAGTAGAGTACTATGTAGGGAATAGGGAGCCATTTTGGACAGAGACTGGAATAAAGAACCTTGCTGCTGCATCCCTGTAATAACCTACTCCATCACTGACACACACACAGTCAATAACACACACCTGATGATCTGATAAAGCCAACCTTGGGTCCTGCATTTCTGCTACATCTAAGATTATTTAACTATCCATCCCTCTCTCATCTTCTCTCCGTAACCATCCCTCTCTCTTCTCCTCTCCGTAACCATCCCTCTCTCTTCTCCTCTCCGTAACCATCCCTCTCTCTTCTCCTCTCCGTAACCATCCCTCTCTCTTCTCCTCTCCGTAACCATCCCTCTCCGTAACCATCCCTCTCCGTAACCATCCCTCTCCTCTCCGTAACCATCCCTCTCCTCTCCGTAACCATCCCTCTCCTCTCCGTAACCATCCCTCTCCTCTCCTCTCCGTAACCATCCCTCTCCTCTCCTCTCCGTAACCATCCCTCTCCTCTCCGTAACCATCCCTCTCCTCTCCGTAACCATCCCTCTCCTCTCCGTAACCATCCCTCTCCTCTCCGTAACCATCCCTCTCTCTTCTCCTCTCCGTAACCATCCCTCTCTCTTCTCCTCTCCGTAACCATCCCTCTCTCTCTCTCCTCTCCGTAACCATCCCTCTCCGTAACCATCCCTCTCTCTTCTCCTCTCCGTAACCATCCCCCTCTTCTCCTCTCCGTAACCATCCCCCTCTTCTCCTCTCCGTAACCATCCCCCTCTTCTCCTCTCCGTAACCATCCCCCTCTTCTCCTCTCCGTAACCATCCCTCTCTTCTCCTCTCCGTAACCATCCCTCTCTTCTCCTCTCCGTAACCATCCCTCTCTTCTCCTCTCCGTAACCATCCCTCTCTTCTCCTCTCCGTAACCATCCCTCTCTTCTCCTCTCCGTAACCATCCCTCTCTTCTCCTCTCCGTAACCATCCCTCTTCTCCTCTCCGTAACCATCCCTCTTCTCCTCTCCGTAACCATCCCTCTTCTCCTCTCCGTAACCATCCCTCTCTTCTCCTCTCCGTAACCATCCCTCTCTCTTCTCCTCTCCGTAACCATCCCTCTCTTCTCCTCTCCGTAACCATCCCTCTCTTCTCCTCTCCGTAACCATCCCTCTCTTCTCCTCTCCGTAACCATCCCTCTCTTCTCCTCTCCGTAACCATCCCTCTCTTCTCCTCTCCGTAACCATCCCTCTCTTCTCCTCTCCGTAACCATCCCTCTCTTCTCCTCTCCGTAACCATCCCTCTCTTCTCCTCTCCGTAACCATCCCTCTCTTCTCCTCTCCGTAACCATCCCTCTCTTCTCCTCTCCGTAACCATCCCTCTCTTCTCCTCTCCGTAACCATCCCTCTCTTCTCCTCTCCGTAACCATCCCTCTCTTCTCCTCTCCGTAACCATCCCTCTCTTCTCCTCTCCGTAACCATCCCTCTCTTCTCCTCTCCGTAACCATCCCTCTCTTCTCCTCTCCGTAACCATCCCTCTCTTCTCCTCTCCGTAACCATCCCTCTCTTCTCCTCTCCGTAACCATCCCTCTCTTCTCCTCTCCGTAACCATCCCTCTCTTCTCCTCTCCGTAACCATCCCTCTCTTCTCCTCTCCGTAACCATCCCTCTCTTCTCCTCTCCGTAACCATCCCTCTCTTCTCCTCTCCGTAACCATCCCTCTCTTCTCCTCTCCGTAACCATCCCTCTCTTCTCCTCTCCGTAACCATCCCTCTCTTCTCCTCTCCGTAACCATCCCTCTCTTCTCCTCTCCGTAACCATCCCTCTCTTCTCCTCTCCGTAACCATCCCTCTCTTCTCCTCTCCGTAACCATCCCTCTCTTCTCCTCTCCGTAACCATCCCTCTCTTCTCCTCTCCGTAACCATCCCTCTCTTCTCCTCTCCGTAACCATCCCTCTCTTCTCCTCTCCGTAACCATCCCTCTCTTCTCCTCTCCGTAACCATCCCTCTCTTCTTCCCGTAACCATCCCTCTCTTCTTCCCGTAACCATCCCTCTCTTCTTCCCGTAACCATCCCTCTCTTCTTCCCATAACCATCCCTCTCTTCTTCCCATAACCATCCCTCTCTTCTTTCCATAACCATCCCTCTCTTCTTCCCATAACCATCCCTCTCTTCTTCCCATAACCATCCCTCTCTTCTTCCCATAACCATCCCTCTCTTCTTCCCATAACCATCCCTCTCTTCTTCCCATAACCATCCCTCTCTTCTTCCCATAACCATCCCTCTCTTCTTCTATCTCACCGTCACCAACGCCCTCACACCTCTCCAATTGAATTGACAATTCAAAACACTAGTGGTGCCAGGAGAAAGAGACAGATTAAAGAGATGAGGTAGAGAGAAAAGAGAGAAAGGGATATGGGGTTCCCCTCTTTTTGTTGTGTTGGAGATGAACTTCTGTTGTCTGAAGAGTGAAAGTGAATCTCCAAGTGAATTACACCTACAACAGGGTTTCCCAAACTCAGTCCAGGGCCCCCCCCGTGCACATTTGGGGTTTGTCCCAGCACTACACAGCTGATTCAAATATCCAACTCATCATCAAGCTTGGATTATTTCAACCAGCTGTGTAGTGCTGGGGGAAAAACTAAATGTGCACCGAGTTTAGGAAATGCTGACCTGGAGTCTAGGGGGGCTGACTCCATTTTGTCGATTGTTTGGTCTAAAGGCTGTTGGTCGACAGATTTTTTTTAGTCAAGCAGTCGCAAATTGATCTTATTTAAAATATGTAAAAAATGTCACACGAGACAACCGTCTGATCCGTGCCAGTCTCAGTGTACGAGTGTGGAAGCCGCAGGAATGGCACAGTCCATCAGTCTAAGACAGGCATAGGCATCTTAAATCACGCATGACGCGAGGGTATTTACCTTGGCATGCCAAGCAATTCAGAATTGCATTTTCCTAAACTATTTCATAGTTTCCCATAAATGGCTACTGCATTGGACCGGACACCATTTGTGAGAGTATTCCTTAGGCCTACAGTATGTGTGAAGATGATGCGTCTTGGGTATACATTTTAAATGTTGAGTTAAGGGGGGTGTGTGGGGGCCTCCCGAGTGGCACGGTGGTCTAAGGCTCTGCATCGCAGTTGCCACTAGAGATCCTGGTTAGAGTCCAGGCTGTAGCAGCCGGCCCCGAACGGGTGACCCATGGGGCAGCGCACAATTGTCCCAGCATCGTCCGGGTTAGGGGAGGGTTTGGCAGGCAGGGATGTCCTTGTCCCATCGTGCTCTCGCGACTCCTGTGGCGGGCCGGGCACATGCACGCTGACACGGTCACCAGGTGTACGGTGTTTCCTCCGACACATTGGTGCGGCTGGCTTCCGGGTTAAGCGGGCATTGTGTCAAGAAGCAGTGCGGCTTGGCAGGGTCGTGTTACGGAGGACGCATGGCTCTCGACCTTCGCCTCTCCCGAGCCCGTACGGGAGATGCAGCGATGCGACAAGACTAACTAGCAATTGGATGCCATGAAATTATGGAGAAAAAAGGGGAAAAAGTAAGATGCACAAGGCAGGTCTCTCTCCAGAATGCGCTCTCTCCCGCCAATTTGTGCGCATTCATTGTTTCATAACTTGTGTGAATTGTTTGTCCTTTGATTGTTAGTGTAAATCAATTCCCCATATCATCACTAGTACAGCTACCTTTAATTCACATAATTTCTAATCTACAATGTTTGTTTGGTTATGGTAATTTATGTTAATGCATCCAATATATTATTAATAGAGTAGATTACTGTAGTCATTGTCAGAGTTCAACCTATGCTACACTTGTGAGAAACAAGGTTTTGTTCATTTCATTCCATTTTACCAGTTGTCAATTTATTCATTGTCTTTTGTTTGGAGCGCTCCTGACAATGTTGAGTAAGGACACACACATGATTCCGCATGGGAAGTAGGCCTGAAGTAGTCTACCTGGCCTGTACGCAAAGGTATAAATGTGCACAAACAGTTGGGCTTAAAGCATCAGACAAGCTCAGCACATACAGTTGATTAGAACACATAGGGTGTGACAGTATTTGGAAAAATACATGCGGGGGGGTGGGGGGGTGGTGGGGGTGACAGCCACGTTGCTTTATTTAAGACTGTAACCATTAAACCCACCAACACGTAACATTTGATTAAGCAAGTTGAGGTGGACCGTCTCGCTCCCTCACCTCGCAAGTGGTCCTCAAACACAGCTTCCTTTCTTCCTGTCCTCCCTCTTCTCCATACCCCTCTTCCTTTCTTCCTGTCCTCCCTCTTCTCCATTCCCCTCTTCCTTTCTTCCTGTCCTCCCTCTTCTCCATACCCCTCTTCCTTTCTTCCTGTCCTCCCTCTTCTCCATACCCCTCTTCCTTTCTTCCTGTCCTCCCTCTTCTCCATACCCCTCTTCCTTTCTTCCTGTCCTCCCTCTTCCCCATACCCCTCTTCCTTTCTTCCTGTCCTCCCTCTTCTCCATGCCCCTCTTCCTTTCTTCCTGTCCTCCCTCTTCTCCATACCCCTCTTCCTTTCTTCCTGTCCTCCCTCTTCCCCATACCCCTCTTCCTTTCTTCCTGTCCTCCCTCTTCTCCATACCCCTCTTCCTGTCCTCCCTCTTCCCCATACCCCTCTTCCTTTCTTCCTGTCCTCCCTCTTCTCCATGCCCCTCTTCCTTTCTTCCTGTCCTCCCTCTTCTCCATACCCCTCTTCCTTTCTTCCTGTCCTCCCTCTTCCCCATACCCCTCTTCCTTTCTTCCTGTCCTCCCTCTTCTCCATGCCCCTCTTCCTTTCTTCCTGTCCTCCCTCTTCTCCATGCCCCTCTTCCTTTCTTCCTGTCCTCCCTCTTCTCCATGCCCCTCTTCCTTTCTTCCTGTCCTCCCTCTTCTCCATACCCCTCTTCCTTTCTTCCTGTCCTCCCTCTTCTCCATGCACCTCTTCCTATCTTCCTGTCCTCCCTCTTCTCCATGCACCTCTTCCTATCTTCCTGTCCTCCCTCTTCTCCATGCCCCTCTTCCTTTCTTCCTGTCCTCCCTCTCCGCCATGCCCCTCTTCCTTTCTTCCTGTCCTCCCTCTTCTCCATACCCCTCTTCCTTTCTTCCTGTCCTCCCTCTTCTCCATACCCCTCTTCCTTTCTTCCTGTCCTCCCTCTTCCCCATACCCCTCTTCCTTTCTTCCTGTCCTCCCTCTTCCCCATACCCCTCTTCCTTTCTTCCTGTCCTCCCTCTTCTCCATGCCCCTCTTCCTTTCTTCCTGTCCTCCCTCTTCTCCATACCCCTCTTCCTTTCTTCCTGTCCTCCCTCTTCCCCATACCCCTCTTCCTTTCTTCCTGTCCTCCCTCTTCTCCATACCCCTCTTCCTTTCTTCCTGTCCTCCCTCTTCTCCATGCCCCTCTTCCTTTCTTCCTGTCCTCCCTCTTCTCCATACCCCTCTTCCTTTCTTCCTGTCCTCCCTCTTCTCCATGCCCCTCTTCCTTTCTTCCTGTCCTCCCTCTTCTCCATGCACCTCTTCCTTTCTTCCTGTCCTCCCTCTCCGCCATGCCCCTCTTCCTTTCTTCCTGTCCTCCATATCCCTCTTCTCCATACCCCTCTTCCTGTTCTCCATACCTCTCTTCCTTTCTTCCTGTCCTCCCTCTTCTCCATGCCCCTCTTCCTTTCTTCCTGTCCTCCCTCTTCTCCATACCCCTCTTCCTTTCTTCCTGTCCTCCCTCTTCTCCATGCCCCTCTTCCTTTCTTCCTGTCCTCCCTCTTCTCCATGCCCCTCTTCCTTTCTTCCTGTCCTCCCTCTTCTCCATACCCCTCTTCCTTTCTTCCTGTCCTCCCTCTTCTCCATGCCCCTCTTCCTTTCTTCCTGTCCTCCCTCTCCGCCATGCACCTCTTCCTTTCTTCCTGTCCTCCCTCTTCTCCATGCACCTCTTCCTTTCTTCCTGTCCTCCCTCTCCGCCATGCCCCTCTTCCTTTCTTCCTGTCCTCCATACCCCTCTTCCTGTTCTCCATACCCCTCTTCCTTTCTTCCTGTCCTCCCTCTTCCCCATACCCCTCTTCCTGTCCTCCCTCTTCTCCATGCCCCTCTTCCTTTCTTCCTGTCCTCCCTCTTCTCCATGCCCCTCTTCCTTTCTTCCTGTCCTCCCTCTTCTCCATACCCCTCTTCCTTTCTTCCTGTCCTCCCTCTTCTCCATACCCCTCTTCCTTTCTTCCTGTCCTCCCTCTTCTCCATACCCCTCTTCCTTTCTTCCTGTCCTCCCTCTTCTCCATACCCCTCTTCCTTTCTTCCTGTCCTCCTCTTCTCCATACCCCTCTTCCTTTTTTCCTGTCCTCCCTCTTCTCCATACCCCTCTTCCTTTCTTCCTGTCCTCCCTCTTCTCCATACCCCTCTTCCTTTCTTCCTGTCCTCCCTCTTCTCCATACCCCTCTTCCTTTCTTCCTGTCCTCCATATCCCTTTTCTCCATGCCCCTTTTCCTTTCTTTTCATCCCATATTCCAACAACTGCCAACTCCTGTTCAGTACACATATAGTAGGGTGCTATAACAAGCTCAATGCAGATCAGTGATGTGTGGGTGTTGCCCATCTGTCATAGATCTTGGTCTACTTCATTAGGACTCCTTCAATAATACGAGACCACCATATACACTGTAATATAGTGTTTTAATGCCACATCCAGCTAGGGTTAGCCTATAGATCAAACAGATCTTTGACACCAAGGAGCAAGCATGGGTCTACACTTCTGCAGCAGACATGTCATTTAGACTGACTGGGAATTCTGCTGACTTCAATCTGTCTGCCACAACCACCGCCACAGATGTCTAGGAGTAGATCACCCCTCTAGAGTGTGTGTGTGTGTCACTCACTGCGTCTGCACTCTTGAAGTAGAGTCTGTAGTTAGTGATGAAGACTTTGCCTTTGAGAGCTCCACTGAATGGACAGATATAGATGATGTCTTTGTCTGGAGAGAGAGAGAGAGAGAGAGGGTGAACGAGAGAGAGGGTGAACGAGAGAGGGAGAGAGAGCGAACGAGAGAGAAAGAGAGCGAGAAGGACGGGAAATGACTTACTAGATACACACACCCATTTCCACCATCCACCCCCACACCGAACAAGCCATGTTGACAATGAACCATATTGTAACCAAACATTAACCACAATACAACACTAACAGCAAGACAAAAGCTGCACTCAACCTGTCTGTACTTTCCACAAAACTTCCTATCATTCTCCTACTCCCCTCTTTTCTTCTTAATTCTCCAAGATATAGCTACCAGAAATGACTCCACACAGAGACAGAGAGACAGACAACACCAGAGAGACAGACAACGAGAGAGAGAGAGAGAGAGACAGACAACGAGAGAGAGAGACAGACAACGAGAGAGAGAGAGAGACAACGAGAGAGAGAGAGAGACTACTAACAATTCAAGCCGACTTGGTTGGAGAGGTTCTATATTTAGTCTCTCCTGTTACAAAACCAACAGGGTTTCTCTCGTTATATTTACTGACAACATACTGACACACCAGAACACAGATCAGATTCAAATGTAAAAAACTATCACAACAGAAGTGAAACCAGGTCATTCTAAGATCTCTCCAACAGCTTTAAAACACAGTTCCCATTAGAAAGGGCCTCGAGTCCAGAGGAAGGCTATCAGACCGAACGTATACAAATATTTCTGTACCTTACTTATAGAATAGAAAGCCGAGAACAGTCTCCCAATGTCCAACAGTGTTAGAATAAGTATCCACAACAACATAAATCACTGGCTTAGAAGAACACAGACCTATGATTCTCTCCTCTCCGGGCAGTAAGCTGCAGTCTGCCAGCAGTTCCATTTTCAGACTCTCTCTGGACGCCTGCAGAGCAACAGAGGGATATTAATATGACAGAAAAACACACAGACAGAGGCAAGTATGACACGACTGTACATAATTACTGCTATTCCTTAGCACTTTTCTTTGTAAAAAACACTAAATATTACAAGCACTTGTAATCAAATGTTGGCTAAAAACCATTTGGGGGGGAACTGAGCAAATGTTTAGGTCGTGAGCAGAAACTTGAAGCTTGTGAGAATTTTGTGCAACTTCCAGCACCCGTTTACAGTGAAAACCTTAGTTTTAGACAGTAGCCAATAGGATATTGTGGCTATTGGAGCATAATGTAGGTTTACCAACAAAACAAAATGGAGGAAATCCCAGAACATTTTCACATGGAAATAGCTTTTGATGTCTATGATATAGCCTACAGTAGCATATACAGTGGGGAGAACAAGTATTTGATACACTGACAATTTTGCAGGTTTTCCTACTTACAAAGCATGTAGAGGTCTGTAATTTTTATCATAGGTACACTTCAACTGTGAGAGAAGGAATCTAAAACAAAAATCCAGAAAATCACATTGTATGATTTTTAATTAATTAATTTGCATTTTATTGCATGACATAAGTATTTGATACATCAGAAAAGCAGAACTGAATATTTGGTACAGAAACCTTAGTTTGCAATTACAGAGATCATACGTTTCCTGTAGTTCTTGACCAGGTTTGCACACACTGCAGCAGGGATTTTGGCCCACTCCTCCATACAGACCTTCTCCAGATCCTTCAGGTTTCGGGGCTGTCGCTGGGCAATACGGACTTTCGGCTCCCTCCAAAGATTTTCTATTGGGTTCAGGTCTGGAGACTTGCTAGGCCACTCCAGGACCTTGAGATGCTTCTTACGGAGCCACTCCTTAGTTGCCCTGGCTGTGTGTTTCGGGTCGTTGTCATGCTGGAAGACCCAGCCACGACCCATCTTCAATGCTCTTACTGAGGGAAGGAGGTTGTTGGTCAAGATCTCGCGATACATGGCCCCATCCATCCTCCCTTCAATACGGTGCAGTCGTCCTGTCCCCTTTGCAGAAAAGCATCCCCAAAGAATGATGTTTCCACCTCCATGCTTCACGGTTGGGATGGTGTTCTTGGGGTTGTACTCATCCTTCTATTCCTCCAAACACGGCGAGTGGAGTTTAGAGCAAAAAGCTCTATTTTTGTCTCATCAGACCACATGACCTTCTCCCATTCCTCCTCTGGATCATCCAGATGGTCATTGGCAAACTTCAGACGGGCCTGGACATGCGCTGGCTTGAGCAGGGGGACCTTGCGTGCGCTGCAGGATTTTAATCCATGACGGCGTAGTGTGTTACTAATGGTTTTCTTTGAGACTGTGGTCCCAGCTCTCTTCAGGTCATTGACCAGGTCCTGCCGTGTAGTTCTGGGCTGATCCCTCACATTCCTCATGATCATTGATGCCCCACGAGGTGAGATCTTGCATGGAGCCCCAGACCGAGGGTGATTGACCGTCATCTTGAACTTCTTCCATTTTCTAATAATTGTGCCAACAGTTGTTGCCTTCTCACCAAGCTGCTTGCCTATTGTCCTGTAGCCCATCCCAGCCTTGTGCAGGTCTACAATTTTATCCCTGATGTCCTTACACAGCTCTCTGGTCTTGGCCATTGTGGAGAGGTTGGAGTCTGTTTGATTGAGTGTGTGGACAGGTGTCTTTTATACAGGTAACGAGTTCAAACAGGTGCAGTTAATACAGGTAATGAGTGGAGAACAGGAGGGCTTCTTAAAGAAAAACTAACAGGTCTGTGAGAGCCGGAATTCTTACTGGTTGGTAGGTGATCAAATACTTATGTCATGCAATAAAATGCAAATTAATTACTTAAAAATCATACAATGTGATTTTCTGGATTTTTGTTTTAGATTCCGTCTCTCACAGTTGAAGTGTACCTATGATAAAAATGACAGACCTCTACATGCTTTGTAAGTAGGAAAACCTGCAAAATCGGCAGTGTATCAAATACTTGTTCTCCCCACTGTATGTGGTATTCAGTGCAGGCCTACATTGCATGAGATTTCAAAAAGTCCTCACATTATGAAGAGCTTGACATTACTAGTTTTGTTGACTTGGTCTGTAACACCATGGACCAAATAGAGGACTGTAATTTGCATTGTATGATTGTATTTGCACACACTGTATATAGATTTTTCTATTGTGATATTGACTGTACGTTTGTTTATGTGTAACTCTGTGTTGTTGTTTTTGTCCCACTGCTTTGCTTTATCTTGGCCAGGTCGCAGTTGTAAATGAGAACCTGTTCTCAACTGGCCTACCTGGTTAAACAGAAGGTGAAATAAAACATGATGCGAGACAACACTTGACAAAATACAATGTATTATTATTACCATACAGAGAATTAGACAATGTGGGCTACCCCTCTGTCTATTGGCTTATTTACATATTCAAGCCTGTCTCTAAAAATACAACACTGCCCCGTTAATTAAGGCATAAGCTTTTTACCTGACTGGCTTTTCAAAAGACAGCTGGAAATGTAGCCTACATGTTTTGTGCTCTTGTAGGAAGCAGTAACTTCCCAGTGCAGACCTATAACTGGGCTAATAACTCACTAACTAGCAAATAATAATGTACACCTGCGCTCTGAACTGATCTGAAAAGCGCATTCACTCCCAGGTGACTGAAAGACAACTCATGGGCTACCTACCCCTGTTGCGCTCTGCCTACAACAAAATCACAGACTCAATCTTGCACAGTTACATTTCTTTTGGTTTGTTGCATTGAAAAGGGGCTGATAATGTTGATTCGATCACATAAAAAAACGTTTATCTATTTAGCGTGAACTCGGTGACGTTCTTGAGTCTCTGCGAGGCATTTCTTCTGTGCGGCAGTCCTGCCTTAGAGGGAACATTGCTGGTAATTACACAACATTAAGGACACCTGCTCTTCCCATGACATAGCTTTCACCTGGATTCACCTGGTCAGTCTATGATCACTTATTGATATCACCTGTTAATCCTCTTCAAAAGCAGTGTAGATGAAGGGGAGGAGACCGGTTAAAAAAGGACTTTTAAGCTTTGAGACAATTGGAGACACGGATTGTGTATGTGTTAAGTGCATTTGAACGGGGTATGGTAGTAGGTGCCAGGCGCACCGGTTTGGGCCATGAACTGCAAAGCTGCTGGGATTATAACGCTCAACAGTTTCCCGTGCGTATCAAGAATAGTCCACCACCCAAAGGACATCCAGCCAACTTGACACGACTGTGGGAAGCATTGGAGTCATAGCAACATGTCCTTTGTGGTTTTGTACGCTCAGTGTATTTCTCTGGAGATAATGAGGGGTGTCAGACACTAGTAGAACTGGTCTGTTCACTACAACAGAGATGTAGCCTATATATTTAGCACCAGTCAAAAGGTTTAGAACTACTACTCATTCAAGGGTTATTTATTTATTTATACAATTTGCTACATTGTAGAATTACAGTGAAGACATCAAAACTATAAAATAACACATATGAAATCATGTAGTAAGCAAAAAAATTGTGTTAAATCAAAATGTATTTTATATTTGAGATTCTTCAAAATAGACATCCTTTGCAGACTCCTGGCATTCTCTCAACCAGCTTCATGAGGTAGTCACCTGGAATGCATTTCAATTAACAGGTGTGTCTTGTTAAGTTAATTTGTGGACTTTTTTCCCCTTCTTAATGCATTTCAGTCAATCAGTTGTGTTGTGACAAGGTAGGGGTGGTATACAGAAGACGGTATTTTACCAAATAGGGCTAAATCCATATTATGGCAAGAACACCTCAACTAAGCAAAGAAATGACAGTCCATAATTACTTTAAGACATGAAGGTCAGTCAATCTTGAAAATTTCAAGAACTTTGAACATTTATTCAAGTGCAGGTGCAAATACCATCAATCGCTATGATGAAACTGGCTCTCATGAGGACCGCCACAGGAAAGGAAGACCTAGAGGTACCTCTGCTGCAGAGGATAAGTTCAGTAGCATTAACTGCACTTCAGATTGCAGCCCAAATAAATGCTTCACAGAGTTCAAGTAACAGACACCAACTGTTCAGAGACTGCGTTAAATCAGGCCTTCGTGGTCAAATTGCTCCATGAAACCACTACTAACAGACACCAATAAGAAGAAGAGATTTGCTTGGGCCAAGAAATGAGCAATAAACCATTGGAAATCGGTTCTTTTGTCTGAGGAGTCCAAATTTGCGATTTTTTGGTTCCAACCGCCGTGTCTTTGTGAGATGCCGAGTAGGTGAACGGATGATCTCCGAATGTGTGGTTTCCACCGTGAAGCATTGAGGAGGTGGTGTGATGGTGCTTTGCTGGTGACACTGATTTATTTAGAATTCAAGGCACTTAACCAGCATGGCTACCACAGTGATACGCCATCCCATCTGGTTTACGCTTAGTGGGACTATCATTTGTTTTTCAACAGGACAACGACCCAACACACCCCCATGCTGTGTAAGGGCTATTTGACCAAGAAGGAGAGTGGTGGAATGCTGCAACAGATCACCCAACCTCAAACCAATTAAGATGGTTTGGGATGAGTTGGAGCGCAGAGTGAAGGAAAAGCAGCCAACAAGTGTTCAGCATGTGGGAACTCCTTTAAGACTGTTGTAAAAGCATTCCAGGTGAAGCTGGTTGAGAGAATGCCAAGAGTGTACAAAGCCTTGTCTGTGTGTTTGACCAAAACTCTCTCCCCCTCAGCGCAATGGAGTGCACAGGTATTACGGTCACTGTCCTTTCAGCACCATCAGCCTATCACCTTTGATGTGATGCTGTTGTTGTTGCTATTGGCGACAGTGTGATCTTGGTGTTGGACTACCACAGGTTGAGTAAATAGCGTGTTTTTTGTTTTTCTGGGCACATTTTTTCATGCTGAAGTCACGTGCAGGTTCCGTTTGTGTGTGTGCGGCAGCCCGAAGCACGACCAGGCCTATTTAATTCGTTCATAACGTCCTCAATCATTGCTCCTCCGACACTTGAACGGTCCAACTACAGAACGTATAACACTCCCACAACCCTAACCATTAGTAGGGGTAACTACAAACTGACCTTAGTGTTCCAGTGGTAATACTGTGCCCATGTGTGTGTGCAGAACTCCCAGCCTGCTTCCAAACCTTCTGTCAGTCTGACCACACAACACCTCTCTGTTACCCTACTGAGAGAACTGGCTGCCAATCCAGCCACACTGTTTGTGTACGAGAGACATATAATAGTGCAGAGAGACCTGGCCTACCCAGGGCTTGACAAAGCCACACTTGTGTCCATATTACTGTACCTAGCAGTCATTTGTTTTGCATGGAAAACTCTCAACAGTCAACGCTACAAGAGCACTGTTTTTATTGGCTACCACTCTGGGACTTCCTGATTGGAAAGCCAATAAGAATGACTCATCTGAGTATGAAAGAGGGTCTCTGTACTGAGAATAAATCACCTAGATGGCCTAGGTCAGGTGTTCTAACCTGTCCTGAGTAGGTGAATCAGGTGAGATAGTTCAGGGCTACAACTAATCTAACCTGTCCTGAGTAGGTGAATCAGGTGAGATAGTTCAGGGCTACAACTAATCTAACCTGTCCTGAGTAGGTGAATCAGGTGAGATAGTTCAGGGCTACAACTAATCTAACCTGTCCTGAGTAGGTGAATCAGGTGAGATAGTTCAGGGCTACAACTAATCTAACCTGTCCTGAGTAGGTGAATCAGGTGAGATAGTTCAGGGCTACAACTAATCTAACCTGTCCTGAGTAGGTGAATCAGGTGAGATAGTTCAGGGCTACAACTAATCTAACCTGTCCTGAGTAGGTGAATCAGGTGAGATAGTTCAGGGCTACAACTAATCTAACCTGTCCTGAGTAGGTGAATCAGGTGAGATAGTTCAGGGCTACAACTAATCTAACCTGTCCTGAGTAGGTGAATCAGGTGAGATAGTTCAGGGCTACAACTAATCTAACCTGTCCTGAGTAGGTGAATCAGGTGAGATAGTTCAGGGCTACAACTAATCTAACCTGTCCTGAGTAGGTGAATCAGGTGAGATAGTTCAGGGCTACAACTAATCTAACCTGTCCTGAGTAGGTGAATCAGGTGAGATAGTTCAGGACTACAACTAATCTAACCTGTCCTGAGTAGGTGAATCAGGTGAGATAGTTCAGGGCTACAACTAATCTAACCTGTCCTGAGTAGGTGAATCAGGTGAGATAGTTCAGGGCTACAACTAATCTAACCTGTCCTGAGTAGGTGAATCAGGTGAGATAGTTCAGGGCTACAACTAATCTAACCTGTCCTGAGTAGGTGAATCAGGTGAGATAGTTCAGGGCTACAACTAATCTAACCTGTCCTGAGTAGGTGAATCAGGTGAGATAGTTCAGGACTACAACTAATCTAACCTGTCCTGAGTAGGTGAATCAGGTGAGATAGTTCAGGGCTACAACTAATCTAACCTGTCCTGAGTAGGTGAATCAGGTGAGATAGTTCAGGGCTACAACTAATCTAACCTGTCCTGAGTAGGTGAATCAGGTGAGATAGTTCAGGGCTACAACTAATCTAACCTGTCCTGAGTAGGTGAATCAGGTGAGATAGTTCAGGGCTACAACTAATCTAACCTGTCCTGAGTAGGTGAATCAGGTGAGATAGTTCAGGGCTACAACTAATCTAACCTGTCCTGAGTAGGTGAATCAGGTGAGATAGTTCAGGACTACAACTAATCTAACCTGTCCTGAGTAGGTGAATCAGGTGAGATAGTTCAGGGCTACAACTAATCTAACCTGTCCTGAGTAGGTGAATCAGGTGAGATAGTTCAGGACTACAACTAATCTAACCTGTCCTGAGTAGGTGAATCAGGTGAGATAGTTCAGGGCTACAACTAATCTAACCTGTCCTGAGTAGGTGAATCAGGTGAGATAGTTCAGGGCTACAACTAATCTAACCTGTCCTGAGTAGGTGAATCAGGTGAGATAGTTCAGGACTACAACTAATCTAACCTGTCCTGAGTAGGTGAATCAGGTGAGATAGTTCAGGACTACAACTAATCTAACCTGTCCTGAGTAGGTGAATCAGGTGAGATAGGACAGGGCTACAAGGTCTCCGAGGAGAGGTTTGAACACCACTGGCCTAACATTTTCCAACTGACATACATGATGCTGGTGCTCCAGCAGCAGGCCTTTGCCTTGATGATGCTGGTTGTCAGGGCAACACAGACGGAGTTCCTACATGGGAGCTTTCAGCGCTGCAGGGGGCAGGACAGCGCTGCTGACTACGGAGGTCAGAGGAAAAAATGATCAGAGATTCATGACAGAAGAGGCTAACCAGGCGCAGGCGCATCGTTTATTAACAGGTAAATGGTTTATTAAAAAGGTGCACAGTTTATTAATGAATAAGGAAACTAACCTAACTGGCCATTTCATAGTCACCTATCCATAGTGGGCCTAGGCTGGTTAAACACAGCTTGTACAGAGTGTCGTCCATTTAGGGGAAGAAGAGTGTGTGTGTGTGTGTTATTAGGCGTTAAGGGACATACACTGAACACAACTCTGAATATGGATTTGTGATTCAGGCTCTTGACACACACACACACTATATCAGTCCCCCAGCGTCAGGTCTGGAGCATGAAGTCACAAGCTCTGCTGGTTGGCTACTGTGTAGCAACCTAGCGCTGCCAAAAGCCCTGGTCTGCCCTAGAAAGCCTAGGTAAAATGACCATCGCCAGAACGACTGACACCAAAAAATGTAAACGGACACTTTGGCCTCAAATTTGATCCCCGCAGTAACTGATTTTAAAGTTTGCTACAAATCAAGATATTAAATAGTGATCCATTCTGCCTACTACATTTGTCATCACACAGGACCACGTGCAGACACGGACCAATCACGGGCCGGCAGGCTACGAGGAGGCTTCATGCGCCTTCGGGAGTTTTCTAAAGGAACCCGTGGACGACATCAGCACTACTATCTACTGGTTTTAATGTGTACGGCGTAGTTTATTACAGGTTGTACGGTATCATCTTTAATGCTGAGACAGTTTATTACAGGTTGTACGGTATCATCTCTACTGCCGAGCCTACCCGCTGAGACAGTTTATTACAGGTTGTACGGTATCATCTCTACTGCCGAGCCTACCCGCTGAGACAGTTTATTACAGGTTGTACGGTATCATCTTTACTGTCGAGCCTACCCGCTGAGACAGTTCATTACAGGTTGTACGGTATCATCTTTACTGCCGAGCCTACCCGCTGAGACAGTACGGTAACAGAACATTTAACCGTGAAGCATGGGGGTGGCAGCATCATGTTGTGGGGGTGCTTTGCTGCAGGAGGGACTGGTGCACTTCACAAAATAGATGGCATCATGAGGGAGGAAATTTGTGTGTATATATTTGAAGCAACATCTCAAGACATCAGTCAGGAAGTTACAGCTTGGTCGCAAATGGGTCTTCGAAATGGACAATGACCCCAAACATAGTTCCAGAGTTGTTGACAACAAAAGTCAAGGTATTGGAGTGGCCATCACAAAGCCCTGACCTCAATCCCATAGAGAATTTGTGGGCAGAACTGAAAAAGCCTGTGCGAGTGTGGCTGATGTGAAATGGCTAGCTAGTTAGCGGTGGTGCACGCTAATAGTGTTTCAATCAGTGACGTCACTCGCTCTGAGACCTAGAAGTAGTTGTTCCCCTTGCTCTGCAAGGGCCGCGGCTTTTGTTGCGCGATGGGTAACGATGCTTCGTGAGTGACTGTGGTTGATGTGTGCAGAGGGTCCCTGGTTCGAGCCCAGGTTGGGGCGAGGAGAGGGACGGAAGCTATACTGTTAAACGAGCAAGGAGGCCTACAAACGTGACTCAGTTACACCAGCTCTGTCAGGAGGAATGGGCCAAAATTCACCCTTATTGTGGGAAGCTTGTGGAAGGCTACTCAAAACTTTTGACCCAAGTTAAACAATTTAAAGGCAATGCTACCAAATGCTAATTGAGTGTCCATAAACTTCTGACCCACTGGGAATGATGAAAGAAATAAAAGCTGAAATAAATCATTCTCTACTATTATTCTGACATTTCACTTTCTTAAAATAAATTGGTGATCCTAACTGACCTAAGACAGGGAATTTTTACTATGATTAAATGTCAGGAATTGTGAAAATCTGAGTTTCAATGTATTTGGCTAAGGTGTATGTAAACTTCCGACTTCAACTGTACATGCTGCAAACCACAAAAAAAAAAAAAAACTTTTTATATATATATATATATATATATATACAGTGGGGAGAACAAGTATTTGATACACTGCCGATTTTGCAGGTTTTCCTACTTACAAAGCATGTAGAGGTCTGTAATTTTTATCATAGGTACACTTCAACTGTGAGAGACGGAATCTAAAACAAAAATCCAGAAAATCACATTGTATGATTTTTAAGTAATTCATTTGCATTTTATTGCATGACATAAGTATTTGATCACCTACCAACCAGTAAGAATTCCGGCTCTCACAGACCTGTTAGT
The DNA here is from genome assembly GCF_045679555.1 of Salvelinus alpinus. Taxonomy (NCBI): domain Eukaryota; kingdom Metazoa; phylum Chordata; class Actinopteri; order Salmoniformes; family Salmonidae; genus Salvelinus; species Salvelinus alpinus. Next base: position 24,917,457 of record NC_092116.1, read on the forward strand.
TTTTCTTTAAGAAGCCCTCCTGTTCTCCACTCATTACCTGTATTAACTGCACCTGTTTGAACTCGTTACCTGTATAAAAGACACCTGTCCACACACTCAATCAAACAGACTCCAACCTCTCCACAATGGCCAAGACCAGAGAGCTGTGTAAGGACATCAGGGATAAAATTGTAGACCTGCACAAGGCTGGGATGGGCTACAGGACAATAGGCAAGCAGCTTGGTGAGAAGGCAACAACTGTTGGCGCAATTATTAGAAAATAGAAGAAAATAGAAGAAGTTCAAGATGATGGTCAATCACCCTCGGTCTGGGGCTCCATGCAAGATCTCACCTCGTGGGGCATCAATGATCATGAGGAAGGTGAGGGATCAGCCCAGAACTACACGGCAGGACCTGGTCAATGACCTGAAGAGAGCTGGGACCACAGTCTCAAAGAAAAGCATTAGTAACACACTACGCCGTCATGGATTAAAATCCTGCAGCGCACACAAGGTCCCCCTGCTCAAGCAGGCGCATGTCCAGGCCCGTCTGAAGTTTGCCAATGACCATCTGGATGATCCAGAGGAGGAATGGGAGAAGGTCATGTGGTCTGATGATTCAAAAATAGAGCTTTTTGGTCTAAACTCCACTCGCCGTGTTTGGAGGAAGAAGAAGGATGAGTACAACCCCAAGAACACCATCCCAACCGTGAAGCATGGAGGTGGAAACATCATTCTTTGGGGATGCTTTTCTGCAAAGGGGACAGGACGACTGCACCGTATTGAGGGGAGGATGGATGGGGCCATGTATTGCGAGATCTTAGCCAACAACCTCCTTCCCTCAGTAAGAGCATTGATGATGGGTCGTGGCTGGGTCTTCCAGTATGACAACGACCCGAAACACACAGCCAGGGCAACTAAGGAGTGGCTCCGTAAGAAGTATCTCAAGGTCCTGGAGTGGCCTAGCCAGTCTCCAGACCTGAACCCAATAGAAAATCTTTGGAGGGAGCTGAAAGTCCGTATTGCCCAGCGACAGCCCCGAAACCTGAAGGATCTGGAGAAGGTCTGTATGGAGGAGTGGGCCAAAATCCCTGCTGCAGTGTGTGCAAACCTGGTCAAGAACTACAGGAAACGTGTGATCTCTGTAATTGCAAACAAACGATTCTGTACCAAATATTCAGTTCTGCTTTTCTGATGTATCAAATACTTATGTCATGCAATAAAATGCTAATTAATTACTTAAAAATCATACAATGTGATTTTCGGGATTTTTGTTTTAGATTCCGTCTCTCACAGTTGAAGTGTACCTATGATAAAAATTACAGACCTCTACATGCTTTTTAAGTAGGAAAATCTGCAAAATCGGCAGTGTATCAAATACTTGTTCTCCCCACTGTATATATATATATATATATATATATACACACACACTGAACACACACAGACAGACCAGAGAGAGAGTTAGAGGACTATACAAAGATAGAGAACAAAAACTTAGAGAGAAGGGAAAGAGAGCGAGTGAAAACGAGAGAGAAACAGACACACACTGAACACACTTACATTGTGACTGGAGCTGTTTTCCAGGGGATTATTAGAGGAGTTGTAGACTGGTATTGAAGCAGAGGCCATGACTCTACAGAGGAGATGGAGAGGAAAAGGATAGAGAGGAGGGAGGAGAGGTGAGAACAAAAGTAAGATATTAATATTGATGAATGAGGTCATTGGGACCGTTGCCACCCTTGGTTAGTTAACCCAAAAAGAAGAACCCCATTGCCCTTCTGAAGACAGTCACTGCGAAGGTCTTTAACAGACTAATATCTGTCCTGTCAGTGTCACACCACTCCCTACAGTGAAAGTACAGTACTTGGCTCATCAAAGAGACAGTGGTTACTACCACCTGCTATAGCTTATTCAAGAATAGCGAAGTCAACAAAATGTGGCATGCTCTTCCTTTCTCTCCAACAGCAGCGATGATGATGCAATGAAAAGGACCTGTGTCTGATCCATCACAATGAGATATGGAAAGTGTGTGTGTGTGAGTGCCAACAGCAGTGAAAGCTTTAATGTTTTACAAATGTCTCATGAATTAGCCTATCACTACTATCACACACACACACACACACACACACACACACACACACACACACACACACACACACACACACACACACACACACACACACACACACACACACACACACACACACACACACACACACACACACACACACACACACACACAGCTAGCCATTTGATTAGCTGTTCAGCAGTGTTATGGCTTGGGGGTAGAACTGTTAAGGAGCCTTTTGGACCTAGACTTGGCGCTCCGGTACCGCTTGCCGTGCGGTAGCAGAGAGAACAGTCTATGACTAGGGTGGCTGGAGTCTTACATTTATTTTTTAAATGTACTCCTTTTTCTCCTTAATTTCGTGATATCCAATTGGTAGTCTCATCGCTGCAACTTATGTACGGACTCAGGAGAAGTGAAGGTCGAGAGCCGTGCGTCCTCTGAAACACAAGCCAACCAAGCCGCACCGCTTCTTGACACAAAGCCCACTCAACCCGGAAGCCAGCAGCATCAATGTGCCGGAGGAAACACCGTACACCTGGCAACCGTGTCAGCGTGCACTGCGCCCGGTCCACCACAGGAGTCGCTAGTGCGCAATGAGACAAGGACATCCCTGCCGGCCAAACCCTCCCCTAACCCGGACGACGCTGGGCCAATTGTGCGCCGCCCCAGGGGTCTCCCGGTCGCGGGCGGCTGCGACAGAGCCTGGACTCTAACCAGGATCTCTAGCGGCACAGCTTAGACCACTGCGCCACTCAGGAGGCCCTGACTGGAATCTGACAATTTTTGGGGCCTTCCTCTGACACCACCTTGTATATAGGTCCTAGATGGCAGGAAGCTTGGCCCCATGGGAACAAATTGATAATTTTAACCATGTTTTGAAATGAGTGTTTGTTTACAATACTATTGTTTAGATCAATGGAGTAAAACAAGATTATATTTGGGGTTCTGCTGGGGGTAAGTCAGCTCAGTTAGCTCATGAGGCATTGATAGGTTAGATTTTTCATTGGCTAGGCTTAGGTTACATATCATTGATTCAAAAACTCCAAACATGGACTACCCCTTTAAATGCTGAAGGTACAAGTGAGGCCATTAATCATTTCACTGGAAAGCGTTGACCTCTATATCTGTTACAGCAACATCGGCTCAGAGAGAAGAAGCACTACGTCGAGACGAGGAGCTAGGCATATGGCTATTTATAAATGTCTGACACACACACACACTTGACAGTTACTGTGGTTTGGTAAGTGAAGTGGAGGGTGGGAGGTGGAGGGAAAGGGCACGAGGGGGCTGCCCTGGCTGTCACGATTAGCAAGCCCTGATCATACGTCACTGACAGACTACTCTGATGTACTCAATCCATCACATAGACACACACACACCTCCCCGGGGAGAGAAGAGGGCCAAATCAAAACCGTTCATTGTTCTTAATGTTATCATACTGTAGGTTGATGCTGATTACCTAAATGGACGTCCTATATTCAGTTTTCTGATTACCTCTACCTCGAATTAATGCAAAATGAAAAACTATTTTGATACATTTATGTGGTAATAAATATCCACACAAATTCTGTAATGACTCTATAAATGTTTATTTTCAAGCTTCGTGTGAATATTAAAAGCCATCATAAGGATAATTTATGGATAAAGGCTAGCCTATATTTTCATGGATAATACTGTCAGTGAATATGATAGGCCCTACATATAAACACCAGTGATACTTTTTGGTCATGTAGTGCACAGTGTATGTGGACGCCTGCTCCTTGAACATCTCATTCCAAAATCATGGGCATTAATATGGAGTTGGTCCCCCCTTTGCTGCTATAACAGCCTCCACTCTTCTGGGAAGGCTTTCCACGGCTAGATGATCGAACATTTCTGCGGGGACTTGCTTCCATTCAGCCACAAGAGCATTAATGAGGTCGGGCACCGATGTTGGGCGATTAGGCCTGGCTCGTAGTCAGCTTTCCAATTAACCCCATTGAACACCTTTGGGGTTGAGGTCAGGGCTCTGTGCAGGCCAGTCAAGTTCTTCAACACCGATCTCGACAAACCATTTCTGTACGGACCTCGCCACAAACAAAACAATGAGATAGATATTTCACCAGATGTATAAAATGTGAAGCACCCGCTTGGCGTTTCCATTCACAACCAAATATGGTATTGAGAGGAAGCCCAGTGGCCGGCAGTGGGAAAATATGGATTTTGTCCGACATTCTGCAAATGTCCTCATCGATGAAACGTTAGATGTCAATACAGTTACGTTTCATAACTAGAATCTGTTATGAACAGATTAGACTACGTATTGTAGACTAACTTTTGCCAAAGTTAAACTTTTTTTTTTTTTTTTAAATCACATTGTTTAGGAGTGCAAAGGCGAAGTGAGTTATTGCACACGCGCATTTCACAGAGTAGGCGTTCCTTAAAGGAAATATGCAGATGTATGCTAGAACGGGCCAATAGGATCTCGCTAGCTCATGCTTGGCTCTGCCCACCTCCTTGCTTGTTCTGCCCACTATGACTCATTTGTTCCCATTGGAAACAGGCTGTGGTCTGTCTTGGTTAAGTTATAAAAATATTTGATCTGGCTTTGTGCACGAGGGCATTGTCATGCTGAAACAGGAAAGGGCCTTCCCCAAACGGTTGCCACAAAATTGGAAGCACAGAATCGTCTAGAATGTCAATGTATGCTATAGCGTTAAGCATTTCCCTTCACTGCAACTAAGGGGCCTAGCCCGAACCATGAAAAACAGCCCTAGACAACTACTCCTCCACCAAACTTTACAGTTGACACTATGCATTGGGGCAGATAGCGTTTTCCTGGCATCCACCAAACCCAAATTTGTCTGCCGTACTGACATATGGTGAAGCGTGATTCATCACTCCAAACAAGATTTTCTTAGAATTCGGTGGCATTATATTATAGTATGACGAATACAATTGAACACAGCTGAATAAAATAGAAAGGCTATTTTCTCCAAAACGATTTAAGGGATTGTGCACATGCGGCTATTCTGTGTTGAGCGTTTAACAAAGAAACAGGTATTCCTATATGCTTAATTTAGAGTTATTAATGTAACTTTAGTTGTTCTACAAATGTTGGATTATATGTTTCGATTTTTAATACATTGTAAGGCTGCATGATGCAGCTAATGCTGATTTGAAAAAAGTGGCTTGAAAAGGCACGAGCTCTGCTTAGATTTTTACACAGGCTGTACACACTTCATCAGTCTCTCATTCACAATTTGACAAGCAAATGACAATGTCGGCGGCATCCCCTTTGTGTGGCCGTAATGCACACAAAAAAAAAAAGCCATGTCTCCTGCTGCCAGCGGCTGTTGCGCCCTTGGCCCAGAGTGCTGCATTGCGCCCTTGGCCCAGAGTGCTGCATTGCGCCCTTGGCCCAGAGTGCTGCATTGCGCCCTTGGCCCAGAGTGCTGTGCTGAGTGCTGCGGGCTCCGAAGCCCCTCTCACTCACATGGCTCTCCATCACGTGATCTGGTCTTTCTCACAGGCTACAAGTGACGACAGACACATCGAGGATGCAACAGCGCGTCCTTATCCAATTCTGAGGTGCATATTGAAGATAAGTAGATGAGTAGGCCTAACGAACCGCAAAAGCATCCGCCTATGTCAACCTACTATCCTCCATAGTACAAAACTTTACTTATTATATTCTGTGCAAGAAATAAATATTCCAAACATATTCTGGGACAGTTGTGGGATGCGATAGATCCCAAATTAACATAACTTGTTTTTTCTGCTGGTGGTTTTCCCGCAATGTGGCTGACGCAACAGATCAGAAGGTTTAGCTGAAAATGTTGATAAACTATTAGGCTATTTCTTCACAGTATAAGAGCAGCAATGTGCACATGGCAGTAGGCAATAAGCGTAAAAGTTCCTTTAGCGGGAAAACACCATTATCAAAAGTGACTGCAAATGACATTATGCATGTAATGCTTTTATTATAAAAGGTGCATTTTTATGGTTAAAATTATCTTCCCCAAACTTGAAACTCAAGCACTGCTTATGTATGCCAGTTAGGCTCTACACACCTTGTAAAGCGGATTAATGTGCTTAATTTTAAAGTTATTTGGCCACTTCAGTTGTGATACAAACCTTATCAAAACATAGGCTTATGGGCAAGGCACGAGGTGTGCAACTATGTTTATTTTTTTTAAGTCACAAAAAAAATGCATCGTTTGCCTTACGCTGGGCATCAATCATAAGTGATATACAATTCACAAGTGAAAGGGTAATATTGTCACCAATCACACTATTCTTGATTTAATCTTGTCTTTCCATTCACTAAATAAGATGTGTGAAATTTGTTTGGACTTAGAATGGACCATTATCATGCACCTGTCTCAAAACAGGAGCAGCGGTGAAAATGACATGTCACCTGTGCACTTAAATAGCGAATGGAGGACGCTTTTCCCCTGGTTCATTTTCATGCCAGCCAGGTAGACTATACTCCTGTTGTAAAGAGTAATGTGCTTAATATTCAGAAAGTTGAGAAATAAATAGTATAGACCTAGCCTATAGAAAGCTGATTGGATCCTGCTCTTAACTTCTTTGGGATAGGGGGCAGTATTCTGACATCCGGATGAAAAGCGTGCCTGCCCAAAGTAAACTGCCTGCTACTCAGGCCCTGAAGCTAGGATATGCATACAATTGGTAGATTTGGATAGAAAGGACTCTAAAGTTTCTAAAACTGTTAAAATAATGTCTGTGAGTATAACAGAACTTATTTAGCAGGTGAAAACCCGAGGACAAACCATCCAGGAAAAAAATGTGAGTTCAGTGTGTTTTCAATTGGTTTTCTATGGGAATCTAGATTTCTGAGGCATCTGGTTGCAGTTCCTATGGCTTCCACTAGATGTCAGTCTTTAGAAATTGGTTGATCTAAAGTTTATAAAACTATTAAAATAATGTCTGTGAGTATAACAGAACTGAAATGAGAGGCGAAACCCCAAGGACAAACCATCCCCCCCAAAAATGTTTTCATCCTACCACTGATTTCAATGGCTGGCACTTTTATAATAAGGCGAAATTGTGCTTGATTGCAGTTCCTAGGACTTCCACTAGATGTCAACAGTCTTTAGAAAGAGTTTTTATTTTTTTATTATTAGCCAGAAATTGTAGTTTTTCTAGGTTGCTCCCATTTGGGCTGTAGTGTTTCCAAGTGCGTGAATGAGAGCGCGATCTTTGGTATTTTTCTCAGGTAAAGACAATAACGATTCTCCGTCTCAAATTTTTGCATTTATTTGCGTATTAGGGTACCTAAGGTTTGATTATAAACGTTGAGTGACTTGTTTGGATAAGTTTATTGGTAACGTTTGGGATTCATTTTGTATGCATTTTGAAGGCGGGAAACCGATTGGATCATTGACTGAAGCGCGCCAGCTAAACAGAGTTTTTATGGATATAAAGAAGGACTTGATCGAACAAAAGGACCATTTGTAAAGTAACTGGGACCTTTAGGAGTGCCAACAGAAGAAGATCTTCAAAGGTAAGTCATATATTATATCGCTATTTCTGACTTTCGTGTCGCAACTCCCTGGTTGAAAATGATTTGTTATGCATGTGTGTGCTGGGCGCTGTCCTCAGATAATCGCATGGTTTGCTTTCGCCGTAAAGCCTTTTTGAAATCTGACACGGCGGCTGGATTAACAACAAGTTAAGCTTTATTTTGATGTATTGCACTTGTGATTTCATGAACGTTTAATATTTATAGTAACTTAATTAGAAATTTGGCGCTTTGCAATTTCACCAGAAGTTGTCGCTAGCGCCCCACTGATCCGCAGGAAGTTAAGAGACCATCACTCTGTTCTAAAGCATTGCATAGCCTATAGAAATGTTGCGCAACATGAGCTCTCATGAAGTGTTTGATTTCCGATGACATTTGCATTGTTCTCAGAGTGATTAGACGGACAATAGAGTGCCGAGTACCAGGCAGTTAGCAAGTTTAGTAGGCTACTAATGACCATCAGCAGCATCACAGCTGGGAGAAACCTAATTACCGTGATGTCACGTGTACTTTGACTGCCTTCATGGCTCGTGACCGCCAGTGTCGGTCACCGCAACAGCCCTACCAGCGACTGGCTCATGTGAACCAAAATCCTGATGCTTTGTTTTAACGTTTGGAAACGTCAATAATCATTGATTGCGAGACGGCTTTTGAAACATATGGCCCTCATCTTTCATCAGCGAGAAAGAACCTTCAAAATATTATTTTTTTGACTTACTGTAGCAGTTACAGATACATGCAGCTATGGGTGCCTCCACCTGACCAAACCACACTTCTTCTGCTACACTTCCCGAGTTACACTTCCACACAGGTGTTCTGAGCATGCTAGATGGCTGAATAGGTCCGTTTACCCTAGCTCACTACCACCTTTGGATAGAATTTTTTTTTTAAAATAAAACATTTTCTGCCATTTCAACTATTTCACCTGGTCGATACATCCGTAACTTTTTTTTGCAGACACGGCCATCGCAGCCACCCAATAAGCCAGCGGTAGGTTATAGTGGACAAAATTCTCTCTCCAGGCCCGCCGGGAAGGCAGAGTTTGTACCTTCAGACACATGAAATGGTTCAAAATCAGAACACTTCCACTACCCGGCACGCAGTGCAGCTGAAATCGGCTGCACCTACCGCCAACAGCGTGAGACGAATACAAAAATAAAATAGGAAAGCAAGGCTTTACCGTTGTTTTTTTACAGAAATGTTTGGCGATCGACTAGAAATGTCTTGGAGATGGACTAGTCGATCACGCACAACCGGTTGGTGACCACTGTTCTAAGCCAATCAGATATTTTATTATTAAGTTGACAGTTGTTTAAGTTTCCAGTAGTGGCCAATTTCAAAGCAGAAAAAAATTACTTGTGTTGAGGCAACCCTCAGATAAACATATTTTGTGTACCTTCTCAGATAAGTGATCATACTTTTGGTAAAATCAAGAGATGAATGTGCTGATACATGCACATGATAGCATACTTCATGAGCATTCATGACTACTTCTTGCCAATTGAAAATATGTGTTTTTCATGCTAGCAGTCGTGCCACAGTCACACAGGAGCAACATAACTGTGAACTACAACAAGATTATAGATTCAGGCATTCACACCTTACATTTTTAAATGCATTTAGTCTTATTTTACTGTTAAATGAACCTTGCATAGATGCCATTTTTGTAAATGTGATATTTATCTCAGCTTAAAGGGAACAGTAGCACAGAAAGCATTCCCTCTATAAAGAATGTCAATTACAATAAAGCAATATTGTTCAATACTAATTTTGAGTAGACTTTGCTATTTTGTCTCAACATAAATCAGTGTTGTTCCAATTCAGCCCAGCACACTCCCATTTAGCCCAGCGCGCTCCCATTCAGCCCAGCGCGCTCCCATTCAGCCCAGTACATTTAGGCTCCCATTTAGCCAAGCGTGCTCCCATTCAGCCCAGCGCGCTCCCATTCAGCCCAGCGCGCTCCCATTCAGCCCAGCGCGCTCCCATTCAGCCCAGCGCGCTCCCATTCAGCCCAGCGCGCTCCCATTCAGCCAAGCGCGCTCCCATTCAGCCCAGCACTCTCCCATTCAGCCCAGCGCGCTCCCATTCAGCCCAGCGCGCTCCCATTCAGCCCAGCGCGCTCCCATTCAGCCCAGCGCGCTCCCATTCAGCCCAGCGCGCTCCCAATCAGCCAAGCGCGCTCCCATTCAGCCCAGCGCGCTCCCATTCAGCCCAGCGCGCTCCCATTCAGCCCAGCGCGCTCCCATTCAGCCCAGCGCGCTCCCATTCAGCCCAGCGCGCTCCCATTCAGCCCAGCGCGCTCCCATTCAGCCCAGCGCGCTCCCATTCAGCCCAGCGCGCTCCCATTCAGCCCAGCGCGCTCCCATTCAGCCCAGCGCGCTCCCATTCAGCCCAGCGCGCTCCCATTCAGCCCAGCGCGCTCCCAATCAGCCCAGCACGCTCCCATTCAGCCCAGCACGCTCCCATTCAGCCCAGCACGCTCCCATTAAGCCCAGTATGCTCCCATTAAGCCCAGTACGCTCCCATTAAGCCCAGTATGCATTGAAACACAGGGATAGTGTGTTGATCTCTAATATTCAATGAACATAAATGTTTTGTTTTTTTCAGATTTAAGTTGATTAAAACACACAAAAACTACAGTTAAGCATATTATGCATCTAGCCACGGTACCTTAACCAAGATTAAAAACCTCTGTACTCTCTCCAAGACGTTTGGAGTGGACAGGTAGTCGTTGATGCTGAGAGAGAAGAATTAGTTCAGGGTTGAGGGATATAAGATCTACAAGTAGAGGACACACATGCAAACAAATGAGGGATAAGAAGATAACTATTGGGCGACTACTCATGCAGTTAGGGCCGGGGCATTATCATATTTTTGTCTTCCATTCATCCAGGCGATTCCATTTTGTTGGTCCACCACTTGTACTTTAAGACACAGTAGAGAGGGAGATTTTAAAACCGGTCTTCAGACGGGCTTTAGGAAGACAAGTTGAACTAATTAACAAGAGTAGTAGTACAGGAAATGTGAATCAGCTTTCAGATAATTCATTGAAAGTTGTTATGTCTTTGTGCATGGCTTCTTATCCATAGAGGGACCAGGTTGGTGTTCGAACCAAGTAGTTACACGCCTGATTCAATTAATCATGTTTTGAAGTCTATGATTAGTTGAATCAGGTGTGTACTGGTTGTCAAAAACAAAAGCCTAAACTCTACACTGCTCTCTGTGGATACGATTGGACACACCCCTGTTATAAGTGCTACTTTCATGATGAATAGCAATGATCAGTTTATTTTAATAACTTTAGGGGACATTCATAAACCTACACATATACTTTAGATAAGTCAGTTTTGAACATTTAAATGAATTGAAATGGATTATTTCAGTGGTTGGCTAATATGAATCACTGATGTGCTTAAGAAGGGTACATTCGGTACCCATTAAGCCCAGTCCAGACTTTACCCATTTACAATATTTTTATGGCTTATGATAAAAATAAAAAATAAAGTAAAGTCATAAAGCTTCATATGAGAGATTAATCTTTCATTTTAACTACTTTTTTAAACAAAAATTAGGGTAGTATATGTTAGAAATGTCTAAACTTTTATTTTGGTGGGCTTAATAGATACACTTACCCTAATTAGCACAGGTGGTCGCTTCTGTCTTCTGTCTGTTTTCTGTAAACAAGCGCTGTAACATGGAGATATGGCAGTGTGGGGACACTAACTCAATGAAAAAAGGTGTGTATCAATATAACATTTTGTTTTTCAAAAATGATTTCTTGCTGATGTGCTTCCAAAACCGTACCGCGAGAGATGTGTGTTAATGTTCAGTGTTAATGTTCAGTGTTAACGTTCAGTGTTAACGTTAACACAAAACTCCCCCGTACGGAAGTCGCCTTCATCCAATTACTTATGTGTAACTGGAGGGAACTGAGAGTCGTGATCAAGGGCTAGAAAACTCCCCAACTTTCAATGTGTATCCAGTCAGTGGGTAAATAGCGAGAAAGTAGCATGGGAATGTCCCAAGTGAAGTGAAACTTGCAATGCAACAACATGAGAAATTAAATCAGTCATGTTTTGAATTAAATCATAACACAAATTATATGAAATCATTTATATTCTAACTGACAACTTGTAATTCCTGCTTGCTGGCTAGCCAGATTCCCAAAATCAAGTGATGTTAGCTTCAGTGGTGTAAAGTAATTAAGTGAAAATACTTTAAAGTACTATTTAAGGTCGTTTTGGGGGGTATCTGTACTTAACTATTTATATTTTTTGACAACTTTTACTCCACTACATTCCTAAAGAATATGATGTACTTTTTACTCCATACATTTTCCCTGCCACCCAAAAGTACTCATTACATTTCGAATGCTTAGCTGGACAGGAAAATTGTCAAATTCAAACACTTATCAAGGGAACATCCCTGCTCATCCCTTCTGCCCCTGATCTGACAGACTACCTAAACACAAATGCTTAGTTTGTAAATGATGTCCCGAGTGTTGTAGTGTGTCCCTGGCTATCCGTAAATGTGTGAAATTATTTATACTTTTACTTTTGATACTTAAGTATGTTATAGCAATAACTTTTATATGTAAAACCAAATAAGTTTAGACTTTTATTCAAGTAGCATTTGTTTTGCTGGGTGACTTTCACTTGACTTTCATTTTCTATGGAAAATGTATCTTTCCTTTTATTCAAGTATGACAATTGGGTATTTTTTCCACCACTGGTTAGCAACATTAAATGTCCCAACAAACTCGCCTAGTTGCCCCGAAGCTAGTGAGGCGTAGAATAAATGGAATGTGAAACTAGCTTCAATGTTGTGTGGGGGAAAAAAATTCTGCTTCAACCCTAAAGACGTTACGGCACAAAGAGCATTGTAACCAGAAGCAATAACTACCAACTGAACTGAATTCATCCAAATGAAGGCTTCAAACAGACGACAAACCAACTTTTACAACTTCGCCCCTGCCCCATTCCAGCACCAGCGCCAAGCCAACGCTCGAGTCAGTGCATAGACATCATGGAGCGAGTCGCGACCAGGAAATCGCGAAGGCCAGAATAACAAACCGATAGATACTTTAGAACTCAAATAAGACCATTTATTTAGTCTCAGCACAATGTAACATCAACCAACCGCTGCCGAAAAGCCCACAAAATGTCAACGCCGTGGTATTTTCCTCGTGATTTATGTTACTTACCCACAAACTGCTATTCTCCGTTCCCGAATTTTGTCGGTCTGTTTTGCACCGCTCTCAGGAAGAAGAACTTCACCCAGAGTCACGTGCGGAGCTGTCATGACGCGGATTGGACGGTTGTCAAGTCGGACCCTGCAAAGAGTTTAGGGAGTTGTATTTTTCATTGGTTAGTGATAAATCCTGATATTTCCAGCTAAAATGGTTTATGGATGTTTTTCCACGGTATATAGGCTATATTGTATTCATGTGTTTATTGATATGAAATATAGACAAGGACATTGCCATTGTTTTCTGTTTAAATATGACCGACAGTAGATAGGGAAAGTGTAAACTCAGCTATTATAGCTTATCGTATCCTATATTAACCACAGGAGGCTGGTGAGATGAGCTAGAGGAGAACGGGCTTACTGCAATGGCTGTAATGGAATAAATGTAACATACGTTTGATGTGTTTGATACCGTTCCATTCATATCATCCCAGCCATTATCAAGGAGCCCGTCCTCCTATAGCTCCTCCCACCAGCCTCCCCTGATCTTAACATTAACCCCTAAACTCATTAGGCTTATTACTCAGCCAGATTTACATTAGAGACAGGGAGACTCCCTGATCCTATACCATACAGGCATTATACAGCAACTTAGTTAGACCACTGTCATTGCAAAGACAGGATTTTACTCATCCATCCATGCTTTCACCCGTCCTGTCATGTCTTGACGAATCAGTGATCATGGAACAAAATACATGAGGGAAGGAAGCAGTGAAATATACAAGGAAAGAGAGCCATTGAGACACAGCCGTGGTGCTTTTGATAAAACATCTGAAAGCTGCCGACGCCAGGGATTTAGAGAATGGCCATTCCATGCCCCTGCCCAAAAATGTGTCCAATTGCATGATATACACTGGATTTCTTAAGCAACTGGGGAATCAGGCGGGGCAGAAAGCCTTTGGCAGCCTATCTGGGAACATATTTGTACCTCGCTGACTCCCAGACTTGTGAAGTTCCCGAGTGGCGCAGCGGTCAAAGGCACTGCATCTCAGTGCTAGAGGCGTCACTACAGACCCTGGTTTGATTCCAGACTGTATCACAGCGGTCAAAGGCACTGCATCTCAGTGCTAGAGGCGTCACTACAGACCCTGGTTTGATTCCAGACTGTATCACAGCGGTCAAAGGCACTGCATCTCAGTGCTAGAGGCGTCACTACAGACCCTGGTTTGATTCCAGACTGTATCACAGCGGTCAAAGGCACTGCATCTCAGTGCTAGAGGCGTCACTACAGACCCTGGTTTGATTCCAGGCTGTATCACAGCGGTCAAAGGCACTGCATCACAGTGCTAGAGGCGTCACTACAGACCCTGGTTTGATTCCAGGCTGTATCACAGCGGTCAAAGGCACTGCATCTCAGTGCTAGAGGCGTCACTACAGACCCTGGTTTGATTCCAGGCTGTATCACAGCGGTCAAAGGCACTGCATCTCAGTGCTAGAGGCATCACTACAGACCCTGGTTTGATTCCAGACTGTATCACAGCGGTCAAAGGCACTGCATCTCAGTGCTAGAGGCGTCACTACAGACCCTGGTTTGATTCCAGGCTGTATCACAGTGGTCTAAGGCACTGCATCTCAGTGCTAGAGGCATCACTACAGACCCTGGTTTGATTCCAGACTGTATCACAGCGGTCAAAGGCACTGCATCTCAGTGCTAGAGGCGTCACTACAGACCCTGGTTCCATTCCAGGCTGTATCACAACTGGCTGTGATTGGGAGTCCCGTAGGGCGGCACGCAATTGGCCCAGCGTCATCCGGGTTAGGGGTTGGCTGGGGTAGGCCGTCGTTGTAAATAAGAATTTGTTCTTAACTGACTTGCCTAGTTAAATAAAAAATTTAAAAGTTACTTAGTGAAAGAATCAGGAAGGAGAATTTCCCAAAGGAGGTCCTTCGGGTTCAGTAGGCAGTGCTTAACTTGGGCAGGAGCTCACCGAAGCTGAATACCAGGACCCCACATTTGTTACAGCTTGAGATCCTGCACCTCTTTTAAACTATTAGCTCAAAAGTATTGTGGAGCTCCTGCACCTAAGTATAAATAGTACTGGCAAGGCATTTATTTCAGTCCAAGTCAAGCACTGTCAGTAGACAGAGTTTATGTCCATAGGTTTGTGTCATAGCCTACATAGTAAGGGCAAGAGTTCTTTCTGGTCAGGCCAAGCATGTCAGGAAAAACTCCTAATCCTAATTATATACTATAGTTAAAACAAGCATTTCCTGATCAATTACTTCACCAGGCCCTAGTCATAGGCAGCCCATGTTACTGGGGTTCAAAGAGTGATTTCCACAGTGGGCAAGATTCATTATGACATCATATCAACCAGTTTTACATTCATTATGACATATCAACCAGTTTTACATTCATTATGACATCATATTAACCAGTTTTGCATTCATTATGACATATCAACCAGTTTTACATTCATTATGACACCATATGAACCAGTTTTACCTTAATTATGACATCATTACAACCAGTTTTACATTAATTATGACACCATATGAACCAGTTTTACCTTAATTATGACATCATGACAACCAGTATTACATTCATTATGATGTTCTGTAATTTCAACAATGTTTTGCCCAGCCAGGTCGCCTGTTATATAAGTCAGTATTCAACATCCATCCATATCTGAGGAGATGACCTGGAATCCGGCCACTAGGGGCAACAGTGTTACCTTCAAGTAGGTTTGAGTTTTGCTCGGGTGTTGTTGATGGGGATGGGAGTAAGCATAGAAAGTTCCTTTTGATTAAAAAACATTTAAGCCTATCCCAAACCTTAACCTTTACCATTCAGAGTTAATGCCTAACTTTAAGAATTTGGAGTTAATCCCTGAACATAATTCTAACCTTAAACCTTAAACCTTACATTTGGAACAACTTTGAAATGTGATGTTTGAGAAACATGGATGAATGTCTAATTGTGGAGTGTGATGAGAGCTGGCAGGTTTTCCCTGTTGGGTTAGCCTTTATTCTCATAGCTGCTGACACAGTGGAACAAATACTGAACATCTGTAGATTGAATGTGACAAACAGTCCTAACATGGTGGAATGAAAACCAGGTGCCTGTACACACACACACACACACACACACACACACACACACACACACACACACACACACACACACACACACACACACACACACACACACACACACACACACACACACACACACACACACACACACACACACACACACACACACAAATGAACCAGTGAGAACTATAGAAATCGGAACTGATACGTGTCAGATATATAAACGCCCAGGTCTTGCTATAGACAGGCTGTTGCTATGCATTTCCTTTGAGGTTTTATTAAGAATAAAATTTGCTACACACATAATATCTTGTCTCAATTTTGTGGCATTGGCTCACAGGCAAACAGGCAAGGGAATAAAACAAATATTGCTAGAACCTATTTCTTGAATTCTAAATATCAGACATTTGAAAGCTCTAGTTTTGACCTTCATAATACCTCTGATGGCAGTAACTTTACAAGCACTAATTATGGTCAATTTAGACTGAGAATAGTATCTAGTTATGGTAAGGGGTGAACTAAGTGTAGCCAGTTATAATTGTAATGGTTTAGCAGATTATAAAAAAGAAGATCAGTCTTTACATGGCTAAAAGAAAAGGAATATAACATAAACTCTTTACAGGAAACTCACTCTACATCCTTAGATGAAGTTGCGTGGAAAAAGGAATGGGGTGGTGAAATAATTTTCTGTCATGGACAAAGGAACTCAAAGGGTGTGATGATATTAATGAACAAAAATGTCGATCTGAATGTACAAACAGTCAGGAATGATTTGAAAGGTGGATCCTTTTGAATATGAAAGTGGACGAAAAAGAGATTTGGCTCATTAATTAATATGGTCCAAATTAGGATGATCCACACCTCTTCGAAAAAAACATTAATACCAATTTATTGAATTTACAGGCAAAAAATGATCTAATCATTATGGTAGGAGACTATAACACAGTGTTAAGTACCTCAATGGACCGTAAAGGTAATCACTCTACAAACTATAATTTCCGTGCACTTAAGGAAATCACAAATATTATGGACACATTAGAAATAGTGGATATTTGGAGACTAAAAATCTCGACCTCGTGAGATATACATGGAGGAGACTTAATCAAGCTATTCGTCTTGACTACTTTCTTGTCTCTCTCTTGCATCAAAGATTAAACAAGTTTTAATAGGAGACAGAATGCGAATGGATCATCATCTAATTGGCATTCACATAACTTTTATAGATTTTACACGTGGACGGGGACATTGGAAATTTAATCAAAGTTCACTGGAGGACAACTTATTTTTAACAAAGACAAAAGAATGTATAACTGAATTTTTCCAGTATCATATAGGTTCAGCAAATCCCCGTATTGTTTGGGATACCTTTAAATGTACCTTCAGGGGTCATTCAATTCAATATTCATCAATAATAAAAAAGCAGTTTCTGGCTAAAGAGACAAGACTAACAAGGGAAATCCATGAACTAATAGTACAGGTAGATAGCAATAAAAACGATACTACAGAGATACAAAATAAGTTAGAGGAAAAACAAAAAGAACTTGAGGAACTTATTCAAGAACGATCTATTACAAAAATAAACCAAACTGGATGGAATATGGAGAAAAATGCACAAAATTCTTCCTGAATATCCAATACAGGAACGCTAACAAAAAGAATTTGCAGAAACCCGTTACACTGAACTTTAAAAGAGGAAGCTAATTATTTTAGGCAGATGTTTTCTTTTCCGTCTCATCCTTTCCCACTGAATGAAAATTATGGTAAGGAATTCTTTCCAAATAATATTTTTAAAATGGAAAATT
The DNA here is from genome assembly GCF_045679555.1 of Salvelinus alpinus. Taxonomy (NCBI): domain Eukaryota; kingdom Metazoa; phylum Chordata; class Actinopteri; order Salmoniformes; family Salmonidae; genus Salvelinus; species Salvelinus alpinus. The sequence continues at coordinate 24,935,118 of NC_092116.1, forward strand.
AACAAATGTACAGAAAGATCAGTGCGAAGGCCAAATTACAGAGGAAGAACTTTTTGAGGCTATTAAATCCTTTCAGTCTGGAAAAACCCCAGGGCTTGATGGCATAGAGGTATATCAAGTATTTTGTTATATACTAAAAGCTCCATTGTTAGATTGTTTTAACTACTCCTATAGAAATGGTAGTCTGTCAGGTACTCAGCAGGAAGGTCTGATTTCTCTATTATTAAAACAAGACCCAGATGGCAAATATAGAGACCCAGTCTATCTAAAAAACTGGAGGCCCCCTACACTTCAATGTTGTGATGCAAAAATACTAGCAAAATGCATAGCACTCAGAATTAAAAAGGTTTTACCAGGTATTGTTCATCCTGATCAGACAGGTTTTTTACATGGACGATACATTGGAGATAATATACGACAACTACTAGAAATAATAGAACATCATGAAACATATAAGAGGCCAGGACTGGTATTTATAGAGGATTTTGAAAAGGCATTTGATAAAGTAAGACTGGATTTTATTTATAAATGCCTGGATTTTTTTCAATTTGCATTTGTCTTATAAAATGGTTAAAAATAATGTATAGCAACCCCAGGTGTAAAATAGTAAATAACGGCTACTTCTCAGAAAGTTTTGAATTGTCAAGAGGAGTTAAACAAGGGTGTCCGCTGTCACCATATCTATTTGTTATGGCCATTGAAATGCTAGCTATTATAATCAGATCCAATAACAATATTATAGGATTAGAAATCCAAGGCTAGAAAACAAAGGTGTCCATGTATGCTGATGACTCAAGTTTTATATTAAGTCCGCAAGCTAGATCCCTGCAATGTCTCATTGAAGATCTAGATAACTTTTCTGTACTCTCTGGACTAAAACCTAATTATGATAAGTGTACAATATTACGTATTGGATCCTTAATAAATACAACTTTTACATTACCCTGCAGTTTACCTATAAAATGGGCTGTTGGTGAAGTAGACATACTCGGTATTCATATCTCAAAATATATAAATAAGCTATCCACAATGAATTTCAATAGAAAACTTGTAAAAATAGACAAGATCCTGCAACCACGGAGAGGTAAATACCTGTCTATTGATGGAAAAATTGCCCTGATTAACTCCTTTGTCAGATCTCAGTTTACTCACTTACTTATGGCGCTGCCTACTCCTGATGATTCGTTTTTCAAATCATATGAGCAAAAAATATTTTGCTTTATCTGGGACGCTAAACCAGACAAAATAAAACGTGCCTATCTATATAATGAATATGAATTGGGTGGGTTGAGATTATTAAATATAAATTGCACTCTCTCTAAAATCTTCACTCATTCAAAAGTTTTATTTGAACCCTAAATGGTTCTCAAGTAGATTACTAAGAAACGCTCATCCATTGTTTAAAAATGGCCTTTTTGCCTTTGTGCAGATTGTCATGTCTCATTTTCGATTAATTGAAAATAATACCTTTTTCAAAGTATCTCTCTTTTTCAAACAAGCATTGCAGAGCTGGCTACAATTTCAATATCACCCCCCCTGAAAAGATAGAACAAATATTACAACAAATATTATGGCTGAATTCAAATGTGCTGGTTGATAAAATACCTGTATTTATGGGAAAGATGTTTGAAAAGGGTATTTTGTTCTTAAATGATATTGTAAATTGGAATGGTAGAGTTATGTCCTTCATGGAGTTATCAGAATTGTACGGAAAGGTCTGCTCAATCCAAGAGTACAACCAATTGATTACAGCATTGCCCCAAAAATGGAGGAGGCGGGTGGCAACGGGAGGAGGTAGGGAACTGGTCTGTCTGCCCAATATAAAGGATCAAAACTGGCGGAGGAATAAAAATAGCATAAATAGGAAAGTATACCACTTTCATTTGAGGACCAGGATGTTGACAACTGTGCCATACAGATTGCAAAATGGTTGGGAAGAGATTTTTGATGTACCGATTCCATGGTACGAGGTGATATGTAAAACAATGCAAGATTCAAGACTTCGTACTTTTCAGCTAAAATTATTATATAGAATTCTTGCCACCAACAAAATGTTGAATATTTGGGGCATAAAATCATCGAAGCTCTGCAGATTTTGTTGTGAGGATACAGAATCAATAGACAATTTATTTTGGTATTGTCCTCAGGTAGCCTGTTTCTGGTCTCAGGTTCAGGAATGGCTGAAAATGCATAGCATTGATCTAAAATTGACCCTAGAAATAGTACTGTTAGGATATCTGGAGAGACCGGGTCAGTCAATTATTAATACTCTTAGTAAAAGTATTTATCTTCAACTCGCAATCTATGGATTCTATTCGATTAAATAGATTGAAATTGTACATTAAACATCACAGTATAGTTGAAAGATATGTGTTGCGTAGAAACCCGAAGTGGGTGGCCAGCAGAGATAGATGGGATGGGCTGAGGGAAGCTGAGGGTTGGTATGTGGAATTGGAGACAAGTGGGAGTGGAGTTGCTGTGTGAGAGATAGAATGATGGTCAAAGATAAAAGTTGAAAAAAAAAAAAAAATTAAAATAAATCTGAATAAAAAGTACATTTGAATGACACTAAGTGGAAGTGTTTTTACAACTAATGCCGGTTTGCCTGAGGCTGATGCCGTGCAGGTGTTTGTACACAAGCATATACACACACTCTCATTCAAATGAATACATACAAGAACACACACATACATGTAATAGTGCCAGACATGCACACAAACATATACAGTTGTCCTTGATGCCCATTATTTTAAATAATTTTTAATTTTTTTAATTGTTGTTTGCTGTTTTCTTCTGTCTTTTCCTTTTTCTCTTTAGTTCATTCTCTTGTGTGTTGGTGCATTGGGGGGTTCTTGGGGGTGGGGAATGGAATTAATTGTATTTTTTATTTTATTTTTCTTCCTGGGGGGAATGTGGCAGGGGTCTCGAATGGTTGAGGGACAGCTATTGGGGAACTGTGGGGGGGGATATTGAAGGGTTCGGATTCACGTTTTTTGGCCTGATGGTAGATCTGTCAACATGCCCTTGAGCAGGGCATTGACCTTGGATGCTTCTGTGTGTCGCTCTGAATGGGAATCTGTTGGATGACTGGTATGATGTAGTTATTGAGTGGCTTCACTGCAAGTATATTGTATGTTTCGAATATTCAATAAATTATTTAAAAAATATATTAAAATGTGAAGAGATACATGTTTTACGTTGCCTGTGAGGTTTTAATCCATGAAAGGCAAACCATGAAAGGCAACCATGCAGCAGCCAGATGGTTAGTTAGCTTGTTCTCTATGTCCTGAAACACGCACACACACACACACACACACACACACACACACACACACACACACACACACACACACACACACACACACACACACACACACACACACACACACACACACACACACACACACACACACACACACACACACACACACACACACACACACACACACACGGGCAAAAGATACCTCAACATTTTGTTACAAATAAACTCAGCAAAAAAAGAAACGTCCTCTCACTGTCAACTGCATTTATTTTCAGCAAACTTAACATGTGTAAATATTTGTATGAACATAAGATTCAACAACTGAGACATAAACTGAACAGGTTCCACAGACATGTGACTAACAGAAATTGAATAATGTGTCCCTGAAAAAAGGGGGGTCAAAATCTGCAGTGCATCTCCTCATGGACTGCACCAGATTTGCCAGTTCTTGCTATGAGATGTTACCCCACTCTTCCACCAAGGCACCTGCAAGTTCCCAGACATTTCTAGGGGGAATGGCCCAGCCCTCACCCTCCGATCCAACAGGTCCCAGATGTGCTCAATGGGATTGAGATCCGGGCTCTTCGCTGGCCATGGCAGAACACTGACATTCCTGTCTTGCAGGAAATCACGCACAGAAAGAGCAATATGGCTGGTGGCATTGTCATGCTGGAAGGTCATGTCAGGATGAGCCTGCAGGAAGGGTACCAGATGAGGGAGGAGGATGTCTTCCCTGTAACGCACAGCATTGAGATTGTCTGCAATGACAACAAGCTCAGTCCGGTGATGCTGTGACACACCGCCCCAGACCATGACGGACCCTCCACCTCCAAATCGATCCCGCACCAGAGTACAGGCCTCGGTGTAACGCTCATTCCTTTGACGATAAACGCGAATCCGACCATCACCCTTAGTGAGACAAAACCGCGACTCGTCAGTGAAGAGCACTTTTTGCCAGTCCTGTCTGGTCCAGCGCTGGTGGGTTTGTGCCCATAGGCGACGTTGTTGCCGGTGATGTCTGGTGAGGACCTGCTACAACAGGCCTACAAGCCCTCAGTCCAGCCTCTCTCAGCCTATTGTGGACAGACTGAGCACTGATGGAGGGATTGTGCATTCCTGGTGTAACTCGGGCAGTTGTTGTTGCCATCCTGTACCTGTCCCGCAGGTGTGATGTTCGGATGTACCAATCCTGTGCAGGTGTTGTTACACGTGGTCTGCCACTGCGAGGATGATCAGCTGTCCGTCCTGTCTCCCTGTAGCGCTGTCTTAGGCGTCTCACAGTACGGACATTGCAATTCATTGCCGTGGCCACATCTGCAGTCCTCATGCCTCCTGGCAGCATGCCTAAGGCACGTTCACGCAGATGAGCAGGGACCCTGGGCACCTTTTTTTGGTGTTTCTCAGAGTCAGTAGAAAGGCCTCTTTAGTGTCCTAAGTTTTCATAACTGTGACCTTAATTGCCTACCGTCTGTCAGCGGTCTTAACGACCGTTCCACAGGTGCATGTTCATTAATTGTTTATGGTTCATTGAACAAGCATGGGAAACAGTGTTTAAACCCTTTACAATGAAGATCTGTGAAGTTATTTGGATTTTTACGAATTATTTTTGAAAGACAGGGTCCTGAAAAAGGGACGTTTCTTTTTTTGCTGAGTTTACCAGATACTATATAGACCAATGTATCAAACTAAAATACTAAATACTTTTGAAAGTATTGTATATACATAAAATACAGGTATATTGAAGTATTTTGTAATTTCGAAATGCCTTCACTACCACAACATTCTCAGTAACAAAGGACTGTGATATGCAGTTCTTTATCTGCCTTAGTTGAATGCACTGACTCTGACACTCTGGATAAGAGTGTCTGCTAAATGACCAAAACGTAAATGTAAATGTAAAAATGAAAAATGCAAAGCACACTGGGTATAATTATTGGCCTTGTTTTGTGGCGGAGCTCATTACAATAATACCCAGCATGCTTTGCAAGTGTTCATTTTTACATGTACATTTTGGTCATTTAGCAGACACTCTTATCACACCATAGTGCCATCAGACTTCTTATACCAATGCAGGTTGAAAAGGTCCACAAAATTGTGAACCACTCTAAAAAATTATATAGAAAAGTATTTTGTAATTGTAAAATACAAATTAAAGGTCCGGAAAGTACGTTAGTACAAAATACATTGAATTATAGTTCAGGCCGTTGAAATACAAATGGCAAAATACTCAGAAGTAATTGAAATACGTATTTCATATACATGTAACATAAATACCGCCCATCTCTGCGCACACACACACACACACACACACACACACACACACACACACACACACACACACACACACACACACACACACACACACACACACACACACACACACACACTCTATAATGACATCAGGTGGAGAGATGCAGGCTACTTCATAGTGAAACATCATGAGAGGTCATTTGTTTCCTGCAGCTAAATGCATGCTAGTTCAATGATGCATACGACCGCCACACACACACTCTACACGCTTCACACACATGCACGCAAACTCACACAAATACTCCTCCACACGCACACACAGAGCTTCTGCTTTCTGTAGACGTGTGGGATGACTGTTAACCACAATCTCAGGGAGAAAGTGTGTGTGTGTGTGTGCATACGTGTAAAAGCCTTTGGTTTCAAAATAAGTTCAGAGAGAAAGCTTGAGAAGTGAACAGGGGTTTCCCCACTATGGTTCCATAGTGTGACGTTGTCATGAATCAAGTTAACTGCAGAATTGACGGGAAATCTTTGTCCTGTGCTCATTACTTGACACATTAAAATGCCCAGGAGGTTATATGTGTAGTTCGTAGAATGACCACTAGAGGCCGCCACTAGCTTACATCATGGAAGGTGGAACGTGTCAATGTGACGCATGTTAGACAAAGGGAAGAATAGGTGTGGAAGGCTATTGTTTAGACATGGTAATTAAACTAATTAAACAAAATAAGGGGAAAAAGAAGGGAGTTATTAAAAAACAGAGTGAAAAACAGAACTTGGCAGAACCCGTGTGAAATAAAAAAGCCAGACGGCATTTATTTTCATTCTTTTTTTCCATCTATACAGTTTATTATATATATATAAAAAAAAAAACTCAAGACAAGAACAAAAATGTAATCACAGATAATCGATTAACCCCTTGTCACGGCTTATAAATCGCCGTCCACCTGCCTGTGTGGTCCTAAGGTAGGGGAAACCCTACTGGGGGAGCCTCCTAATAGTCATAACAAGCTTACTCTCCTAGTCTCCTCTCTGTCATCAGCACCAATGGGAATGGATAGGAATAGGATAGGTGAAAGCGATATGGCGGAATCCTACTAGCAAACCAGCTTTCACCCGACCAGTAATTTTGTTCAGATCAGTGTGAATGAAGGAAAGGAGACAAGGAGAGGAGCCAACTCTAGACTATTGACATGTGTCCTTATAGAGTGCGGCACAGTAGATTGTTGTGGGTATTGGAATGACATACATAGCAAAGTGCCATTAGAAATAGAATGAAACGAAAGGAATTGGAACCCAATAGCACAATTGAGTTGAATGGGTATGCCTGTTCTACTCATTCTAATTCTATGATAGTGCCTTCCACTTTACGTGTTGTTTACCTTGTGAAAAGGTCATACAGCTCTAACAGATTATATTGTAGTCTTGGATTGTCATGAAATGTTGATAATGTCTAAATCGACAGATATATTGTCTGTGAACAAAGATATTACACTACAGTAGATGGACCAAGATGATCAACTTTCAACTTTCACCTCACAGGTATGGAGTGTGGGGTAGTGCCAGAGTGAGAGATGGAGAGATGGTGTGTGTGTTCGTAAAGGTTCTCCATCACCTTTCAAAAGAACCCTTTTGCCATTGGGGCACCAGGAGTCGAGTTATGTCAAAAACATAACAAATATGTCATAACATTGTAATACACAGTATTACTGAGAAAAAACCCAAACTGTATTGTCTTGCATATTTAAAACAAATTAAAATAAGATTCTTCTAGTGTAAAACAGATTTCATTTTGTGAGCTATAATTTCAATCTTTTTTAAAATCTGCAGAAAAGAAGTATAAATATGTGTACTTCTCTTTTGTGTATGATACAGTTTATCAAAATAGTTTACTATTTACAAGCCCCCACACACCTGATCCCAATCAAAATAGTTTACTGTGTACAAGCCCCCACACACCTGATCCCAATCAAAATAGTTTACTGTGAACAAGCCCCCACACACCTGATCCCAATCAAAATAGTTTCCTGTGTACAAGCCCCCACATGCCTGATTTCAATCAAAATAGTGATAACAAATTGCCATGGCAACATTGGCTGATCACCTCTGTAGTTCCTTTGGCCAATCAGTGATTTATATTACACCAAATTGATCAGGGATTGGCTGTATTTCCCTGTATATTCATTCACCTTTGATTGGCTCAAAGACCTTATGTGAGAGCAGGAGATAATCCGAATGGTTGATCTGCAATTGTTGTGTTTTTGAGCTGTGCTTCCAAATCACACTCAATTACTTTGATACAAAAGTCAACCTCAGATTTGGTGTTGCAAATTCAACTGCTATTTTGGAAACGGATCACAACAATACACTGAAAAACATTGGACCAACTGCATTGCTGGAGGACATTGATTTTATCCAATCACAGTGTGTTTTATACACCTATCCCTTTGATAGGAGAAATCCCTACAAGGGAGAGGATTTCAAACAACTTTATTAGTCCACTGTTCAAGCTTCAGACACAGAAACAACCAATGAGAATGCTTGGACTCCACTACTCTGCTGCTAGCTCTTTAGAGTGAAGCTTCTGTTTCCCAGGTAACCACGTGATGATGAGGTTCTGTGTGTTCCATGTGATCCGTGAGTTCCGTTTTCTGTCCATTCCCTCTTTCCAATATGGCCTCCAGCGAATAAGGGACAGCACACCTTGCGGGAATGTAGCCATTTTGGGGTGGGAGGTTGGTTTATGCGGTAGCAGCGGATTGGCTGTGTAGTGCTCCGATCACTCTGAAGCAACCAATCACATTCACTCAAACCGTCCATTCAAGTTAGGTATAACCATGGCACTTTCTACAACCTTCTAGAAATGTACACACACGTGTTATTACCAGTTATAAAGCCTTCATACGCCTTCTATATCCCCTGTCCATTTCACACTCCTAACCCCAGTGTTTCTGTACAGGAATGAAGTCAATTTACTGACCCCTGACATTTAACCTTTGACCCCACTCCTATGAGTTCTGCTCCAGGTACTCATCTATCATAGTGAGGTTATTGAGCCAGTCCTCGTTCGACCCCACCAGAGTGTCAATAAAGTCTACCTCCCCTCCTCCACCACCACCAGGTCTACCCCCCATCCCCCCATTACTCTGCCCCCGCTGAGTGTACTCATACGGGGGTAGCTTGTGTCCAGGGTTCCCCTGACCTGGTCCATACCCGGGCCCATGGGGATGGGGATGTTGGTGTGGGTGGGGGTGTTTGGCGACGACGGCCCCAGAGGCAGGATAGCTAGGTGGGGCCATACCGTGGCCTGGGTGGTGGATCATACCAGGGGGAATGGGTTTCATCCCAGCCAGGGCCGAGAGGGGTCCCCTGGGCCTCATACCAGGCTGAAGCCCTTGGTGGACCATGGAGGGTATGGGCTGCCCTGCCGTGGATACACCCAGCTTCTGCATCAGTCTCCTGGGTAAGGACGGCACCCCGACCCCTTGGTTGGAGGGTAACGATGGAGGTCCTTGGTGGGGGGAAAAATTGTTCCCACCCCCGCCTCCGGGCATCCCCGACCGCATTGCCTGCTGGGTAAACTGGGCATTGGGGTTCGGGTTGCAGCTACCGTTGGCGCCCCCACCCCCTCCAGGAAATATGTGTCCGTGCGACTGCTGGTGATTAGCCGACGGGTCCATGTGGCCATCGCTGCAGGGCATGCGATGCTGCATGGAATTCACTAGCCCCCCATGCTGCTGCGGAGGCCACATTGCGGTCTGTTGCTGTTGTTGTTGGTGTGTTTGCTGAGCGGTAAACATCATACGTGGGAGTGGTGCCCCTCCACCACTATGGTGCAGGGCCTGTCGTAGATGCTGTGGGTGACCAGACCCCGACCCAGGCCCTGAGCCGGGCCCCAACCCCCCGATTGTCATCCCCGTCCTGGACACCTGTTGCTGCATCCCAGGCCTTGGAGGACCAGCCGGACCCCCCATTCCCATCATGCCGTGTGCCAACTGTGGTTGTCTCATTGGCATACCACCAGCACCAACAAACTCTCCACCCTGTAAACAACAACAAGGAGAATCAGGAAATGCAAGAAAAACACAAAAACAACTGTCTTGTCTCAACTGTTAGTTTATCTTACCTGTGAAGGGTGATAGAGGGGCTGCTTGGAGCCTGGAGGACCACCCATGAAGGCGCCTACCGGCCTGCTCACTTGGGTGAGAGATCCTGGGGGTCCGGGTTGGCCTGGGTGGCCTGGATGTCCAGGGGGAAGGGAGAGGTGGCCGGGCCCAGATGGGAGGGGACCACCGTGGGATAGCTGGGGAACACCCAGGGGGTAACCTCCGCCTCCACCACAATCTGGAGGGAGAGGCCGACCACCACCTAGAAAGAGGCAAGGAGATAGAGAGAGAAGTGAGGGAAGGAGACAGAGAGAGAAAAAGGGAAGGAGACAGAGAGAGAAGAAAGGGAAGGAAATAACGAGGGAAGGAGATGGCGGGGGAAGGAGATAGCGAGTATAAGACCAGAGAATATCCATACTTCTAATTTCATGTCATGTTGAGTACCTGCTAGAGATAATGAAAGCCAATATTATTTAGATAATACTTCCTGGAATGACTAGGGAAATAAAACATGTGACATAAACGTCCTCTCACTGTCAACTGCATTTATTTTCAGCAACTTAACTTAACATGTGTAAATATTTGTATGAACATAACAAGATTCAACAACTGAGACATAAACTGAACAAGTTCCACAGACATGTGACTAACAGAAATGGAATAATTTGTCCCTGAACAAAGGGGGGGTCAAAATCAAAAGTAACAGTCAATATCTGGTGTGGCCACCAGCTGCATTAAGTACTGCAGACCATCTCCTCATGGACTGCACCAGATTTGCCAGTTCTTGCTGTGAGATGTTACCCTACTCTTCCACCAAGGCACCTGCAAGTTCCTGGACATTTCTGGGGGGAATGGCCCTAGCCCTCACACTCCGATCCAACAGGTCCCAGACGTGCTCAATGGGATTGAGATCCGGGCTCTTCGCTGGCCATGGCAGAACACTGACATTCCTGTCTTGCAGGAAGTCACGCACAGAACGAGCAGTATGGCTGGTGGCATTGTCATGCTGGAGGGTCATGTCAGGATGAGCCTGTAGGAAGGGTACCAGATGAGGGAGGAGGATGTCTTCCCTGTAACGCGCAGCGTTGAGATTGCCTGCAATGACAACAAGCTCAGTCCGATGATGCTGTAACACACCGCCCCAGACCATGACGGACCCTCCACCTCCAAATCGATCCCGCTCCAGAGTACAGGCCTCGGTGTAAAACGATAAACGCAACTCCGACCATCACCCCTGGTGAGACAAAACTGTGACTCGTCAGTGAAGAGCACTTTTTGCCGGTCCTGTCTGGTCCAGCGACGGTGGGTTTGTGCTCATAGGCGACATTGTTGCCGGTGATGTCTGGTGAGGACCTGCCTTACAACAGGCCTACAAGCCCTCAGTCCAGCCTCTCTCAGCCTATTGCGGACAGTCTGAGCACTGATGGAGGGATTGTGCGTTCCTGGTGTAACTCGGGCAGTTGTTGTTGCCATCGTGTACCTGTCCCGCAGGTGTGATGTTCGGATGTACCAATCCTGTGCAGGTGTTGTTACACGTGGTCTGCCACTGTGAGGATGATCAACTGTCTGTCCCGTCTCCCTGTAGCGCTGTCTTAGGTGTCTCACAGTACGGACATTGCAATTCATTGCCGTGGCCACATCTGCAGTCCTCATGCCTCCTGGCAGCATGCCTAAGGCACGTTCACGCAGATGAGCAGGGACCCTGGGCATCTTTCTTTTGGTGTTTTTCAGAGTCTCTTTAGTGTCCTAAGTTTTCATAACTGTGACCTTAATTGCCTACCGTCTGTAAGCTGTTAGTGTCTTAACGACCGTTCCACAGGTGCATGTTCATTAATTGTTTATGGTTCATTGAACAAGCATGGGAATGGGAAACAGTGTTAAAACCCTTTACAATGAAGATCTGTGAAGTTATTTGGATTTTTATGAATTATCTTTGAAAGACAGGGTCCTGAAAATGGGACATTTCTTTTTTTGCTGAGTTTATATTTACATGTTAGTGGTGTTTGACCTGTAAATGTTGCCCCCTGCTGGCACCCAGTCATCTGTACTCCATTCATCTGTTCCATCTGCCTCTTCTGCTCCTGGTGAACAACACAACATCCCAGTATTTATGTAGGCTACTAACACAAAGACACTGGCCAAAAAGCCCTAGAACCTGTCTGTCGGTCAGTTTCTCTCTCTCTACCTCCCTCCCTACCTCCCTCTCTACCTCCTTCTCTACCTCCCTCTCTACCTCTCTCCTTACCGCTCTCTACCTCCCTCTCTACCTCTCTACTTACCGCTCTCTACCTCCCTCCCTACCTCCCTCTCTACCTCCCTCCCTACCTCCCTCCCTACCTCCCTTTCTACCTCTCTCTCTACCTGACCCTCTACCTCTCTGTCTACCTCCCTCCTTAACTGTCTCTCTCTACCTCTCTCTCTCTCTCTCTCTACCTCTCTCCCTATCTCTCTCTACCTGACTCTCTACCTCTCTCTACCTCCCTCCTTACCTCTCTCTCTCTACTCCCTCTGTACCGCTCTCCATACCTCCCTCTCTACCTCTCTCTCTACCTGACCCTCTACCTCCCTCCTTACCCCTCTCTCTCTCTCCATCTCCCTCTCTATCTCTCTCTCTCTACCTGACCCTCTATCTCTCTCTCTACCTGACCCTCTACCTCTCTGTCTACCTCCCTCCTTACCTCTCTCTCTCTCTCTCTCTACCTCTCTCCCTATCTCTCTACCTGACTCTCTACCTCTCTCTACCTCCCTCCTTGCCCCTCTCTCTCTACCTCTCTCTACCTCTCTCCATCTCCCTCCCTACCTCCCTCTCTACCTCCCTCCTTACCCCTCTCTCTCTACTTCTCTCCATCTCCCTCCCTACCTCCCTCTCTATCTCTCTCTCTACCTGACCCTCTACCTCTCTCTCTACCTCCCTCCTTACCTCTCTCTCTCTACCTCTTTCTCTATCTCTCTCTCTACCTGACCCTCTATCTCTCTCTCTACCTGACCCTCTACCTCCCTCCTTACCTCTCTCTCTACCTCTTTCTCTATCTCTCTCTCTACCTGACCCTCTACCTCTCTCTCTACCTCCCTCCTTACCTCTCTCTCTACCTCCCTCAGTACCTGCTGTAGGTGTCTCCTGATGAGCAGCAGGTTGTTGTAGTTGGTCTGAGTTGAACGGAGGACCGATGGGTCCTGAAGACCTGGAGTCTGCTCCTGGAGAGAGGGTGGGGGGGGAGAGAAAGATAATGGTCAGATATAGACATAACAGAGAAGCAAAATGTAGAAAAAGTGCTAATTTTCATGATAACAAAATGCTTTCCTTTCATGACCAAAAAGCACAACATGCACAGGAGATTTGGTTCGGGGTGCAGAAAGAAATGAAATGCCTATCCAAAAAAAGGTATGTCTAAGAACAAAAAAGACCCACAGCCAGACAAGTCGTTTCCCTGCTTTGTTATAAAACATGGCTTCCTTCCTTCCCGACCGGTGGGGTCGTAAATAACTGTGTGTGTGTGTGTGTGTGTGTGTGTGTGTGTGTGTGTGTGTGTGTGTGTGTGTGTGTGTGTGTGTGTTCCAAGTGGTTCCCAGAGCCAAGGCTATTTGTTTGTGTTGGCCCTCTAGACTGTCCCCAATCAGTCGTTCCCACGTGAGCAACTCTTCCCCCATCCCTCCGTTGCTCACTCCCTCCCACCCCCATCCCTCCGTTGCTCACTCCCTCCCACCCCCATCCCTCCGTCGCTCACTCCCTCCCACCCCCATCCCTCCGTCGCTCACTCCCTCCCACCCCCATCCCTCCGTCGCTCACTCCCTCCCACCCCCATCCCTTTCTCCCCTGGTTATCACAAAGCCAGCACATTCCAAAGATGTATAGCCTTTCCCTGCCGCCACCAAAACACACACACACACACACACACACACACACACACACACACACACACACACACACACACACACACACACACACACACACACACACACACACACACACACACACACACACACACACACACACACACACTAAGCTCTTCTGGACACCATGGCTAGGGATGGTGTGTTAAAAGGAAAAGGGGCGAGAGGGGGTGGAGGGAGAGTTACTTCACTGCTGCTGAGACATTATACTCTCTCCTTCCTTCTCTTTCTGTGTTTCCTCAGCTTTGCTCCTCCCCTCCTACATCTCATTTACATCTAATTGACCTCTTATTTCGAGCCCAAGTCATTAAGGCGCCATGCTTTAACCAACTGGGATATGGGAACCCTCTTAGAACCTGTTATAGCTTTAGCCTTAGGACATTGAAGCCATTGATATAGTGTTAGTACGCAGGTCAGGTGTGTGTGTGTGTTGTGTGTGTGTCTGTGTCTGTATGTGTGTGTGTGTGTGTTGTGTCTGTATGTGTGTATTTGTGTGTGTATGTACAGTTGAAGTCGGAAGTTTACATACACTTAGGTTGGAGTCATTAAAACTCATTTTTCAAACACTCCACAAATTTCGTGTTAACAAACTATAGTTTTGGCAAGTCGGTTAGGACATCTACTTTGTGCATGACACAAGTCATTTTCCAACAATTGTTTATAGACAGATTATTTCACTTATAATTCACTGTATCACAATTCCAGTGGGTCAGAAGTTTACATACACTAAGTTGACTGTGCATTTAAACAGCTTGGAAAATTCCAGAAAATTACGTCATGGCTTTAGAAGCTTCTGATAGGCTAATTGACATCATTTGAGTCAATTGGAGGTGTACCTGTGGATGTATTTCAAGGCCTACCTTCAAACTCAGTGCCTCTTTGCTTGACATCTTGGGAAAATCTAAAGAAATCAGCCAAGATCCCAGAATTTTTTTTGTAGATCTCCACAAGTCTGGTTCATCCTTGGGAGCAATTTCCAAACGCCTGAAGGTACCTCGTTCATCTGGTACAAACAATAGTACGCAAGTATAAACACCATGGGACCACGCAGCCATCATACTGCTCAGGAAGGAGACGTGTTCTGTCTCCTAGAGATGAACGTACTTTGGTGCGAAAAGTGCAAATCAATCCCAGAACAACAGCAAAGGACCTTGTGAAGATGCTGGAGGAAACAGGTACAAAAGTATCTATATCCACAGAAAAACGAGTCCTATATCAACATCAAGGAATGTTGATAGCAAGGAAGAAGCCATTGCTCCAAAACCGCCATATAAAAGCCAGACTACGGTTTTCAACTGCACATGGGGACAAAGATCGTACTTTTTGGAGAAATGTCCTCTGGTCTGATGAAACAAAAATAGAACTGTTTGGCCATAATGACCATTGTTATGTTTGGAGGAAAAAGGGGGGAAGCTTGCAAGCCGAAGAACACCATCCCAACCGTGAAGCACAGGGGTGGCAGCATCATGTTGTGGGGGTGCTTTGCTGCAGGAGGGACTGGTGCACTTCACAAAATAGATGGCATCATGAGGCAGGAAAATTATGTGGATATATTGAAGCAACATCTCAAGACATCAGTCAGGAAGTTAAAACTTGGTCGCAAATAGGTCTTCCAAATGGACAATGACCCCAAACATA
>NC_092116.1:24955264-24970264 GCF_045679555.1 Salvelinus alpinus
GGGCAGGGGGCAGTAACGTGGCTGGGTATGTGGTGTGAGAAAGGAGAGCGCGGGGGAGGGGTGGTATGGTGTGTGTGTGTGTGAGTGTGTGTCTGTGTGTTCAAGCCAGCTTTGTGTGTGTGTGGTGTGTGCGTGCATGTGTCTGAGCGGAACATGTGTGTGTGTGCGTGTGTGTGTGTGTGTGTGTGTGTGTGAGGGGGATGTTAATGAATGTGATGCCTGACCTAGTTCCACACTGCAGACATGACAGGAGCTACCGCCCACCCATCCTTCTCTCTCTCTCTCCTTTATTCTCTCTCTCTCCTTTATTCTCTCTCTCTCCTTTCTTCTCTCTCTCTCTCCTTTATTCTCTCTCTCTCCTTTATTCTCTCTCTCTACTTTATTCTCTCTCTCTCCTTTAATCTCCATCTCTCTCCTTTATTCTCTCTCTCTCCTTTAATCTCTCTCTCTCTCCTTTATTCTCTCTTTCTCTCTCTCTCTCTCTCTTTATTATGCACTCTCTCTCTCTCTCTCTCTCTCTCTCTCTCTCCTTTATTCTCTCTCTCTCTTTATGTATGTCTTCTCTCTCTCTCTCTCTCTCCTTTATTCTCTCTCTCTCCTTTAATCTCTCTCTCCTTTATTCTCCCTCTCTCTCCTTTATTCTCCCTCTCTATCCTTTATTCTCTCTCTCTCTCCTTTATTCTCTCTCTCTCTCCTTTATTCTCTCTCTCTCTCCTTTATTATTTCTCTCTCCTTTAATCTCTCTCTCTCCTTTATTCCCCCTCTCTCTCCTTTATTCTCTCTATCTCTCCTTTATTCTCTCTTTCTCTCTCTCTATCTCTCTTTATGTATGTCTTCTCTCTCTCTCTCTCCTTTATTCTCCCCCTCTCTCTCTCTTTTATTCTCTCTCTCCTTTATTCTCTCTCTCTCTCCTTTATTCTCTCGCTCTCTCCTTTATTCTCTCTCTCTCCTTTATTCTCTCTCTCTCCTGTGTGTCTGTGTGTGTCTGTGTGTGTGTGTGTGCCCACCTGCTTGTGTGTGAGGTTGGGTAGACTGACACAGTGTGTGTGTAGACTGACACATTGTGTGTGTAGACTGACACATTGTGTGTGTAGACTCAAATCAAATCAAATCAAATCAAATTTTATTAGTCACATACACATGGTTAGCAGATGTTAATGCGAGTGTAGCGAAATGCTTGTGCTTCTAGTTCCGACAATGCAGTAATAACCAACAAGTAATCTAACCTAACAATTCCACAACTACTACCTTATACACACACAAGTGTAAAGGGATAAAGAATATGTACATAAAGATATATGAATGAGTGGTGGTACAGAACGGCATAGGCAAGATGCAGTAGATGGTATAGAGTACGGTATATACATATGAGATGAGTACTGTAGGGTATGTAAACATAAAGTGGCATAGTTTAAAGTGGCTAGTGGTACATGTATTACATAAAGATGGCAAGATGCAGTAGATGATATAGAGTACAGTATATACATATGAGATGGGTAATGTAGGGTATGTAAACATTATATTAAGTGGCATTGTTTAAAGTGGCTAGTGGTACATTTTTACATAATTTCCATCAATTCCCATTTTTAAAGTGGCTGGAGTTGAGTCAGTATGTTGGCAGCGGCCGCTAAATGTTAGTGGTGGCTGTTTAACAGTCTGATGGCCTTGAGATAGAAGCTGTTTTTCAGTCTCTCGGTCCCTGCTTTGATGCACCTGTACTGACCTTGCCTTCTGGATGATAGCGGGGTGAACAGGCAGTGGCTTGGGTGGTTGTTGTTCTTGATGATCTTTATGGCCTTCCTGTGACATCGGGTGGTGTAGGTGTCCTGGAGGGCAGGTAGTTTGCCCCCGGTGATGCGTTCTGCAGACCTCACTACCCTCTGGAGAGCCTTACGGTTGTGGGCGGAGCAGTTGCCGTACCATGCGGTGATACAGCCCGACAGGATGCTCTCGATTGTGCATCTGTAGAAGTTTGTGAGTGCTTTTGGTGACAAGCCGAATTTCTTCAGCCTCCTGAGGTTGAAGAGGCGCTGCTGCGCCTTCTTCACGACGCTGTCTGTGTGGGTGGACCAATTCAGTTTGTCCGTGATGTGTACACCGAGGAACTTAAAACTTTCCACCTTCTCCACTACTGACCCGTCGATGTGGATAGGGGGGTGCTCCCTCTGCTGTTTCCTGAAGTCCACAATCATCTCCTTTGTTTTGTTGACGTTGAGTGTGAGGTTATTTTCCTGACACCACACTCCGAGGGCCCTCACCTCCTACCTGTAGGCCGTCTCGTCGTTGTTGGTAATCAAGCCTACCACTGTAGTGTCATCCGCAAACTTGATGATTGAGTTGGAGGCGTGCATGGCCACGCAGTCGTGGGTGAACAGGGAGTACAGGAGAGGGCTCAGAACGCACCCTTGTGGGGCCCCAGTGTTGAGGATCAGCGGGGTGGAGATGTTGTTACCTACCCTCACCACCTGGGGGCGGCCCGTCAGGAAGTCCAGGACCCAGTTGCACAGGGCGGGGTCGAGACCCAGGGTCTCGAGCTTGATGACGAGTTTGGAGGGTACTATGGTGTTAAATGCTGAGCTGTAGTCGATGAACAGCATTCTCACATAGGTATTCCTCTTGTCCAGATGGGTTAGGGCAGTGTGCAGTGTGGTTGCGATTGCGTCGTCTGTGGACCTATTGGGTCGGTAAGCAAATTGGAGTGGGTCTAGGGTGTCCGGTAGGGTGGAGGTGATATGGTCCTTGACTAGTCTCTCAAAGCACTTCATGATGACGGAAGTGAGTGCTACGGGGCGGTAGTCGTTTAGCTCAGTTACCTTAGCTTTCTTGGGAACAGGAACAATGGTGGCCCTCTTGAAGCATGTGGGAACAGCAGACTGGGATAAGGATTGATTGAATATGTCCGTAAACACACCAGCTGACACAGTGTGTGTGTAGACTGACACATTGTGTGTGTGTTTGTGACTAGGACAGAGAGAGAGAGAAACTGGCAGGATGGTTGTGACTGTGGCATACTGCACCAGCGGTTAAAGACTGGCAATATGGGCAAACATGCCCCCCCCCCACACACACACACACACACACACACACACACACACACACACACACACACCAACGAGCTGGCAGGATGCCCTGGCATTGGACTGGCATAGGGGGGAGAGAAAAAGAGAGGAAGAGGGGAGGAAGAGAGAGAAACAGAGAGGAGGGTAAGAGCCAGTCAGGCTTGGTTAGAGAAAGGGAATGGAGAAAGGGAATGGAGAAAGGGAATGGGGAAAGGGGTTGGGGAAAGGGAATGGGTAAAGGGAATGGAGAAAGGGAATGGAGAAAGGGAATGGGGAAAGGGAAGAGAAAGGGAATGGGGAAAGGGAATGGAGAAAGGGATTGGGGAAAGGGAATGGAGAAAGGGAATGGGGAAAGGGAAGAGAAAGGGAATGGAGAAAGGGAATGGGGAAAGGGAATGGTGTAAGGGAATGGAGAAAGGGAATGGGGAAAGGGAATGGAGAAAGGGAATGGGGAAAGGGAATGGGGAAAGGGAAGAGAAAGGGAATGGAGAAAGGGAATGGGGAAAGGGATTGGGGAAAGGGAATGGAGAAAGGGAATGGGGAAAGGGAATGGGGAAAGGGAAGAGAAAGGGAATGGAGAAAGGGAATGGGGAAAGGGAATGGTGTAAGGGAATGGAGAAAGGGAATGGAGAAAGGGAATGGGGAAAGGGAATGGGGAAAGGGAATGGAGAAAGGGAATGGGGAAAGGGAATGGGGAAAAGGAAGAGAAAGGGAATGGGGAAAGGGAATGAGGAAAGGGAATGGAGAAAGGGAATGGGGAAAGGGAATGGAGAAAGGGAAGAGAAAGGGAATGGGGAAAGGGAATGGAGAAAGGGAATGGGGAAAGGGCATGGAGAAAGGGAATGGGGAAAGGGCAGGTAGGAAAGGGAATGGAGAAAGGGAATGGAGAAAGGGAATGGGGAAATGGAAAAGGGAATGGAGAAAGGGAATGGGGAAAGGGAATGGTGTAAGGGAATGGAGAAAGGGAATGGGGAAAGGGAATGGGGAAAGGGAATGGAGAAAGGGAATGGGGAAAGGGAATGGGAAGAGAAAGGGAATGGGGAAAGGGAATGGAGAAAGGGAATGGGGAAAGGGAATGGGGAAAGGGAAGAGAAAGGGAATGGGGAAAGGGAATGGAGAAAGGGAATGGGGAAAGGGCATGGAGAAAGGGAATGGGGAAAGGGAATGGAGAAAGGGAATGGGGAAAGGGAAGAGAAAGGGAATGGGGAAAGGGAATGGAGAAAGGGAATGGGGAAAGGGAATGGGGAAAGGGAAGAGAAAGGGAATGGGGAAAGGGAATGAGGAAAGGGAATGGAGAAAGGGAATGGGGAAAGGGAATGGAGAAAGGGAAGAGAAAGGGAATGGGGAAAGGGAATGGAGAAAGGGAATGGGGAAAGGGCATGGAGAAAGGGAATGGGGAAAGGGCAGGTAGGAAAGGGAATGGAGAAAGGGAATGGAGAAAGGGAATGGGGAAAGGGAAAAGGGAATGGAGAAAGGGAATGGGGAAAGGGAATGGTGTAAGGGAATGGAGAAAGGGAATGGGGAAAGGGAATGGGGAAAGGGAATGGAGAAAGGGAATGGGGAAAGGGAATGGGAAGAGAAAGGGAATGGGGAAACGGAATGGAGAAAGGGAATGGGGAAAGGGAATGGAGAAAGGGAATGGGGAAAGGGAATGGAGAAAGGGAATGGGGAAAGGGCATGGAGAAAGGGAATGGGGAAAGGGAATGTAGGAAAGGGAATGGAGAAAGGGAATGGAGAAAGGGAATGGGGAAAGGGAATGGAGAAAGGGAATGGAGAAAGGGAATGGGGGAAAGGGAAGAGAAAGGGAATGGAGAAAGGGAAGAGAAAGGGAATGGGGAAAGGGAATGGAGAAAGGGAATGGGGAAAGGGCATGGAGAAAGGGAATGGGGAAAGGGCAGGTAGGAAAGGGAATGGAGAAAGGGAATGGAGAAAGGGAATGGGGAAATGGAAAAGGGAATGGAGAAAGGGAATGGGGAAAGGGAATGGTGTAAGGGAATGGAGAAAGGGAATGGGGAAAGGGAATGGGGAAAGGGAATGGAGAAAGGGAATGGGGAAAGGGAATGGGAAGAGAAAGGGAATGGGGAAAGGGAATGGAGAAAGGGAATGGGGAAAGGGAATGGGGAAAGGGAAGAGAAAGGGAATGGGGAAAGGGAATGGAGAAAGGGAATGGGGAAAGGGCATGGAGAAAGGGAATGGGGAAAGGGAATGGAGAAAGGGAATGGGGAAAGGGAAGAGAAAGGGAATGGGGAAAGGGAATGGAGAAAGGGAATGGGGAAAGGGAATGGGGAAAGGGAAGAGAAAGGGAATGGGGAAAGGGAATGAGGAAAGGGAATGGAGAAAGGGAATGGGGAAAGGGAATGGAGAAAGGGAAGAGAAAGGGAATGGGGAAAGGGAATGGAGAAAGGGAATGGGGAAAGGGCATGGAGAAAGGGAATGGGGAAAGGGCAGGTAGGAAAGGGAATGGAGAAAGGGAATGGAGAAAGGGAATGGGGAAAGGGAAAAGGGAATGGAGAAAGGGAATGGGGAAAGGGAATGGTGTAAGGGAATGGAGAAAGGGAATGGGGAAAGGGAATGGGGAAAGGGAATGGAGAAAGGGAATGGGGAAAGGGAATGGGAAGAGAAAGGGAATGGGGAAACGGAATGGAGAAAGGGAATGGGGAAAGGGAATGGAGAAAGGGAATGGGGAAAGGGAATGGAGAAAGGGAATGGGGAAAGGGCATGGAGAAAGGGAATGGGGAAAGGGAATGTAGGAAAGGGAATGGAGAAAGGGAATGGAGAAAGGGAATGGGGAAAGGGAATGGAGAAAGGGAATGGAGAAAGGGAATGGGGGAAAGGGAAGAGAAAGGGAATGGAGAAAGGGAATGGGGAAAGGGAATGGTGTAAGGGAATGGAGAAAGGGAATGGGGAAAGGGAATGGGGAAAGGGAAGAGAAAGGGAATGGAGAAAGGGAATGGGGAAAGGGATTGGGGAAAGGGAATGGAGAAAGGGAATGGGGAAAGGGAATGGGGAAAGGGAAGAGAAAGGGAATGGAGAAAGGGAATGGGGAAAGGGAATGGTGTAAGGGAATGGAGAAAGGGAATGGAGAAAGGGAATGGGGAAAGGGAATGGGGAAAGGGAATGGAGAAAGGGAATGGGGAAAGGGAATGGGGAAAGGGAAGAGAAAGGGAATGGGGAAAGGGAATGAGGAAAGGGAATGGGGAAAGGGAATGGGGAAAGGGAATGGAGAAAGGGAAGAGAAAGGGAATGGGGAAAGGGCATGGAGAAAGGGAATGGGGAAAGGGCATGGAGAAAGGGAATGGGGAAAGGGCAGGTAGGAAAGGGAATGGAGAAAGGGAATGGAGAAAGGGAATGGGGAAATGGAAAAGGGAATGGAGAAAGGGAATGGGGAAAGGGAATGGTGTAAGGGAATGGAGAAAGGGAATGGGGAAAGGGAATGGGGAAAGGGAATGGAGAAAGGGAATGGGGAAAGGGAATGGGAAGAGAAAGGGAATGGGGAAAGGGAATGGAGAAAGGGAATGGGGAAAGGGAATGGAGAAAGGGAATGGGGAAAGGGAAGAGAAAGGGAATGGGGAAAGGGAATGGAGAAAGGGAATGGGGAAAGGGCATGGAGAAAGGGAATGGGGAAAGGGAATGGAGAAAGGGAATGGGGAAAGGGAAGAGAAAGGGAATGGGGAAAGGGAATGGAGAAAGGGAATGGGGAAAGGGAATGGGGAAAGGGAAGAGAAAGGGAATGGGGAAAGGGAATGGGGAAAGGGAATGGAGAAAGGGAAGAGAAAGGGAATGGGGAAAGGGAATGGAGAAAGGGAATGGGGAAAGGGAATGGAGAAAGGGAATGGAGAAAGGGAATGGGGAAAGGGAAAAGGGAATGGAGAAAGGGAATGGAGAAAGGGAATGGGGAAAGGGAAAAGGGAATGGAGAAAGGGAATGGGGAAAGGGAATGGTGTAAGGGAATGGAGAAAGGGAATGGGGAAAGGGAATGGGGAAAGGGAATGGGGAAAGGGAATGGGAAGAGAAAGGGAATGGGGAAAGGGAATGGAGAAAGGGAATGGGGAAAGGGAATGGAGAAAGGGAATGGGGAAAGGGAAGAGAAAGGGAATGGGGAAAGGGAATGGAGAAAGGGAATGGGGAAAGGGCATGGAGAAAGGGAATGGGGAAAGGGAATGTAGGAAAGGGAATGGAGAAAGGGAATGGAGAAAGGGAATGGGGAAAGGGAATGGAGAAAGGGAATGGAGAAAGGGAATGGGGGAAAGGGAATGGAGAACTTCAAAATTAGACAGATTTGGATAACTCTCACTCTCCTCTTTGAAAACCAGGAAGAGAAGAAAAGGGAGACAGAGGTCTCTCTCTCTGTCTCTCTCTCAGTGCTTTGAAGCAGTAATCTATCCTGGGACTGTTTAAAACACTGCCTGTCTCTAACACACACACACACACACACACACACACACACACACACACACACACACACACACACACACACACACACACACACACACACACACACACACACACACACACACACACACACACACTCACACAAATTCCCCCACTGTTACTGGCCTCCTCTCCTCCCCTCCCTTCCTCCTCTCCTCTGTGTCTTTCTTCCTCCTCTCTCCTCCTTCTATGTAGTAATAAGAAATGACATACACTGAGTGGACAACACATTATGAACACCTGCTCTTTCCATGACATGGACTGACCAGGTGAATCTAGGTGAAAGCTATGATCCCTTATTGATGTCACTTGTTAAGTTCACTTCAATCAGTGTAGATGAAGGGGAGGAGACAGGTTAAAGAAGGATGTTTAATTAAGCCTTGAGACAATTGAGACATGGATTGTGTATGTGTGCCATTCAGAGGGTGACTGGGCAAGACAAAAGATGTAAGTTCGTTTGAATGGGGAATGGTAGAAGGTGCCAGGTGCACCGGTTTGAGTGTTTCAAGAACTGCAACGCTGCTGGGTTTTCATGCTTAACAGATTCCCATTTAAGTCAGCAATTAAATATTAGGAAGGGGCTCTTAATGTTTTGTGTACTCAGTGTAGACTCTCTGATATGCAGACACACTGTCCAACCTCCCGCTCTCTCTCTCCCTCCCTCCCTACTTCCACTTTCTAACATTCTTCTACCTCAGCCCTCTCTTTCACCTTGAATACAAACACACACACACACACACACACACACACACACACACACACACACACACACACACACACACACACACACACACACACACACACACACACACACACACACACACACAGTGTTGTACAGCTAACCTTGTGAGGACACACAATTCAGTCCCATTCAAAATCCTATTTCCCCTAAACTTAACCCTAACCTGAACTCTACCCTAACACTAAAACTAACCCTAGCTCCGAACCCTTAACCTAACCCTAAACCTAAACCTACCCCTAGAGTCTAACCCTAGCTCCTAACCCTAAAATTAACCCTAGCTCCTAACCCTAGCTCATAACTCTAAACCTAACCCTAAACCTAAAACTAACCCTAGCTTCTAACCCTAAATCTAACCCTAGCACCTAACCCTAGCTCATAACTCTAAACCTAACCCTAAACCTAAATCTAGCTCCTAACACTAAACCTAACCATAGCTCCTAACCCTAAACCTATCCCTAGTTTATAACCCTAACACTAAACCTAACATTAGTTTATAACTATAACCCTAACCCAAAAACAAACCCTAGCTCCTAACCTTAAACCTAACCCTAAACCTAACTCTAGCTTCTAACACTAAACCTAACACTAGTTTATAACCCTAACCCTAAAACTAACCCTAGCTGCTAACCCTAAAACTAACCCTAGTTCCTAACCATAAAACTAACTCTAGCTCTTAAACCTAAACCTAACCCTAGCTCCTAACCCTAAACCTAGCTCCTAACCCTAGCTCCTAACCGTTAATGTATTTCTAACCCTAAACCCCCTTGAAATAACCTTTGACCTCCCGGGGACCAACAAAATGTCCCCAGTTGGTCAAATCTTTGTTTGTTTACTGTTCTTGTGAGGACTTCTGGTCCCAAGAATAGTTAAACACATCCACACACACACCAAGGTCAACTGGTCTACAACAGCAATACAACATCACTAACAACACTACTATACATCAGACAAACAACATAACATACATTCACTATCTATCCGTCTGTGTGTGCGTCTATATGTCCGTCTATCTATCCGTCTGTGTGTGTGTGTATGTGTCTGGTAGCTGGACAGTTGTGTATTCCCACCGACAGAGACCAGACTATGTCAGTATGCATTAGTCAACTCTCTCTCTCTCTCTCTCTCTCTCTCTCTCTCTCTCTCTCTCTCTCTCTCTCTCTCTCTCTCTCTCTCTCTCTCTCTCTCTCTCTCTCTCTCTCTCTCTCCCTCTCTCTCTCTCCCTCTCCCTCTCTCTCCCTCTCTGAAAGAGCAGTAATAACATGATGTTCTGTAAGAGCCAAACCGTGTGTGTGTTACAGTTGGAGCATCAGACATATTCCCTCTGACAGCAGGCTGCCTGGAAGCTCTCCAGATCACACTGAGGAGAGAAGAAAGAGAGAAGAGAGAGAGAGGAAGAGAGGGTGGGGTAGATGGAGGAAGCTAAGAGAGTGAGGGAGAGAAAGAAGGAAGAGAAGACTAGAAGATAAATGGAAAGATGGAGAAGAGAGGTTGGTTCGTGAAAGAAAGGTGGCTGGTCAGAAGGGTGCAGACAGTGAGAGGGGAAAGAAGAGGGAAAGAGAGAGTGGGGGGGAAAGAGAGAGAGGGAGGGAGGAGAGGATAGAGGGATAGAGAGAGTGGGGGGGAAAGAGAGAGAGGGATGAGAGGATAGAGGGATAGAGGGAGTGAGGGGACAGAGAGAGAGAGAGGGAGGAGAGGATAGAGGGATAGAGGGAGTGAGGGGACAGAGAGAGAGAGAGGGAGGAGAGGATAGAGGGATAGAGAGAGTGGGGGGACAGAGAGAGAGGGAGGGAGGAGAGGATAGAGGGATAGAGAGAGTGGGGGGACAGAGAGAGAGGGAGGAGAGGATAGAGGGATAGAGAGTGGGGGGACAGAGAGAGAGGGAGGAGAGGATAGAGGGATAGCGGGAGTGGGGGGACAGAGAGAGAGAGGGAGGAGAGGATAGAGGGAGTGAGGGGACAGAGAGAGAGAGAGGGATAGAGAGGATAGAGGGATAGAGAGAGTGGGGGGAGAGAGAGAGAGGGAGGAGAGGATAGAGGGATAGAGAGAGTGGTAGAACAGAGAGAGAGGGAGGAGAGGATAGAGGGATTGAGGGAGTGAGGGGACAGAGAGAGATAGGGAGGAAAGGATAGAGAGAGTGGGGGGACAGAGAGAGAGGGAGAGAGGAAGGAGAGGATAGAGGGAGAGAGAGTGAGGGGATAGAGAGAGAGAGAGAGGGAGGAGAGGATAGAGGGAGGTATATAAATAATGTAGAGGTCTATAATGACTGGGGGACAGACTAACCACTGCTGTTTACACACACACACACACACACACACACACACACACACACACACACACACACACACACACACACACACACACACACACACACACACACACACACACACACACACACACACACACACACGCAAGCAATCACGCACGCACACACACTGTTCTCTCTCTGTAATGACTTGTCTAAATTGAGTATAAATAATGAATAGTTCTTCCTCTAATAGCTTCACACTGGAACAACAAGGACTGAGTGCCTCTATACACACTTACACACAACGCAGCACGATGTGTGTGTGTGTGTGTGTGTGTGTGTGTGTGTGTGTGTGTGTGTGTGTGTGTGTGTGTGTGTGTGTGTGTGTGTGTGTGTGTTGTGTGTGTGTGTGTGTGTACAGTATCAGTCGAAAGTTTGGACACACCAACTCATTCAAGGGTTTTTCTTTGTTTTTACTATTTTCTACATTGTAGAATAATAGTGAAGATATTAAAACTATGAAATAACACATATGGAATCATGTAGTAACCAAAAAAGTGTTAAACAAATCAAATACATTTGATATTTTATATTCTACATATTTTATATGTACAAAGCTGTCATCAAGGCAAGGGGTGGCTACTTTGAAGAATCTAAATCTAAAATATATTTTGACTTGTTTAACACTTTTTTGGTTACTACATGATTCCATATGTGTTATTTCATAGTTTTAATATCTTCACTATTATTCTACAATGTAGAAAATAGTCAAAATAAAGAAAAACCCTTGAATGAGTTGGTGTGTCCAAACCTTTGACTGGTACTGTACGTACAGTGTGTGTGTTTACGTTAAGTGTAGCAGTCTTCCCTCTCGTTCTTTCTCTCTCTCTAAACAAAATGATTCTTTCTTCTCGATGGAACAACAGCGGTTCACTATCTCACGATGAGAGAGAAAAGTGAAGAGAGAGAGAAAGAGAGAAATAGACGACGAAAGCATTAACAGCTATGACCCCCCCCCCCCCCCCTCTCTCTCTTTGCTGTGGTCCTAGTTGGTACTGACTGGGTTCAGTCAGTCTGGAATATTCAGTATTCTGGTTCCGTCCCTTTCAGTCAATCAGTCAGGTTCGGAAAGACCAAACGTGTGTATGAGTGTGTATGTGTGTGTACAGTATGTGTGTGTATGTGTACAGTATGTGTGTGTATGTGTACAGTATGCGTGTGTATGTTTATGTGTTCAGGACGTGTTGTCTTTGTCTGAGCAGAGAGGCAGAGCCCTTCCCTATTGACCTTGCCCTGAGGAAGAACGGAGAGAGAGACAGAGAGGGGGGGAGGGAGGGATGGAGGGGGTGGAGCACTTAGAACACAAACATGTGAACACTTGGTCGTGTGTGTGTGTGTGTGTGTGTGTGTGTGTGTGTGTGTGTGTGTGTGTGTGTGTGTGTGTGTGTGTGTGTGTGTGTTCCAAGGCTCTCTCTGTCAGCAGTGATGGAGAGAGACCTTGGAGCTTCACTGGCATCTCTTCTGCAAGGTTAGCAACCCCCCTCCTCACACACACACACACACACACACACACACACACACACACACACACACACACACACACACACACACACACACACACACACACACACACACACACACACACACACACACACACACACGTATAACAGCCACCCTCTGCCCTTTGGCTACCATAGACACCACATCACATGCTAATCTCCATCCCTCTCCTCCTGTGTTCTATTTCTCTCTCATTTTCTCCTTCCTCTTTCTTTATCCCTCTCACTTTCTAGTGCTTTCTCACTGCCTCCCTCTCCTTCCCCTCTCCCCTTTTCCTCTCCCTCTCCCCCCCCCCTCTCTCTCGCCCCCTTCCCTGTCTCTCTCTCTCTCTCTCTAACTCTCTCTCTTTCAACTCTACTCCCTCCCTCGCTCTCTCAACTCTACTCCCTCCCTCGCTCTCAACTCTACTCCCTCAACTCTACTCCCTCCCTCGCTCTCTCAACTCTACTCCCTCCCTCGCTCTCTCAACTCTACTCCCTCCCTCCCTCGCTCTCTCAACTCTACTCCCTCAACTCTACTCCCTCCCTCGCTCTCTCAACTCTACTCCCTCCCTCGCTCTCTCAACTCTACTCCCTCCCTCGCTCTCTCAACTCTACTCCCTCAACTCTACTCCCTCCCTCCCTCGCTCTCTCAACTCTACTCCCTCCCTCGCTCTCTCAACTCTACTCCCTCCCTCGCTCTCTCAACTCTACTCCCTCCCTCCCTCGCTCTCTCAACTCTACTCCCTCCCTCGCTCTCTCAACTCTACTCCCTCTCTCCCTTTCCCTCTCTCTCTCTCTCTGACAAGTGTCTGGTTGGCCCGGTGGTTGACCAATCAATTAGCAGCAGACACACCCACCTTGCACCATAACCAGCCAATGGTAGCGCTCCATCCCGACCACTGCCCCCACCTTGCATCACGTCTAGCCAATAGCAGAGCATGTCTGCCACCCCCACGCCAAATAGCGTAAGCCGGAAGGCTTCCACACTAAACCACATTGTTATGTCTGGGGCTGGGCTGGGTTACACAGACACACTGTTAATTGAACTTCCTAACCTCAGTATTGTGTGTGTGTGTGTGTGTGTGTGTGTGTGTGTGTGTGTGTGTGTGTGTGTGTGTGTGTGTGTGTGTGTGTGTGGTACTAATCGGTAACTGCATGCTATTGTGTCAGTACACAGCACCCTTTGACAGCCTGATCAATATCTAGCCCTTTGCTTAACACAACACTTCCCTACACGCACGCACGCACACACACACACAGAAACACGGGTGCACATGCACACGCACACATCGTGTGACCGCCAGACAGTAAAGACTTGGGATGATGGATTGAAAACTACTCTCTATATGACCCTCCCTACCTCTCTCTCTCTCTCTCTCTCTCTCTCTCGCTCTCCTGCTCTCTCCATCTCAGCAGGGTGTCATAGTAACGCTGGAGGCAGGAGAGAAAAGACAACAACAAACTACTAGCTGTCAGAATGAATGGATGGAGGCAGGAGAGAAAGAAGAAAGGAGTGACAGAGAGAGAGGGAGAGGAGAAATCAAGGAGACAGGAAAGAAAAGGCGGGAGAGCTGAAAGGAAGGTGGAGACGGAGGGAGGGGATGGGGAGATGGATGGAAGGTGGAGACGGAGGGAGGGGATGGGGAGATGGATGGAAGGTGGAGACGGAGGGAGGGGATGGGGAGATGGATGGAAGGAAAAAGGTAGAGATGGACTGAAAGGCGGGAGAGAGGGAGGGAAGAAGGGAGAAATAGAAAGAGGGAGAAATGGATTGAGGGAGAGAAGGGAGGTTAGCGACAAAGGGAATGAAGGAGGGAAAAGGGGGAGGGAGAGATGGAAGGAAAAGGGGGAGGGAGAGATGGAGGGAAAGGGGGGAGGGAGAGATGGAAGGAAAAGGGGGAGGGAGAGATGGAAGGAAAAGGGGGAGGGAGAGATGGAGGGAGGAGGATGATGGAAAGAAATAGAAAAACAAACCCACACAAGTAAAATAAACCACTCTGGTTAAAGTAGGATTCAGCACCAACAGAAACACTGTGTGTGTGTGTGTGTGTGTGTGTGAGAACATCCATTACACCAGGCTGAAGGCTCTCGGCCGACAGCACACACACACACACACACACACACACACACACACACACACACACACACACACACACACACACACACACACACACACACACACACACACACACACACACACACACACACACACACACACACACACGTACATGCGCATAGGCATGCACACACAGCTGTTTGTATCTCCATATCTGTATTTCACTAACAGGACATTATTCAATGTAAAATAAAAATATGTCTATAAACTACATTGTGAAACAGAAAGATCTTTATCTTCTGGGAATTAATATTTAAATGTTTCTCTGACACTGTTATAGATCCGTCTCCCCTTACAGCCCTTTTTGGAGTACTGCCCATAGGTACCCCCCCTGTCAAGAATCCAGTTGGACTGTTGCTTATACAACTCTTTTAGCTAGATGGCTAATACTCCAGAACTGGAAGATGGCAGCTCCCCCATCTTATAAATATTGGGTGAGAGATGTGTTGTGCTGTCAGAAATGAGAAAAAAAATCTATTCAATACAGGTGGGAACCTCAAACTGTTTAATGAGGCTAGGGCTCCATTCCGGTCTTACTTTAAACAGTCTATCCTCTGATGTCATTCATATTAAAACAATAATAGGTCTGTATTTAACCCCCCTGTGACGGGCTGGATGAGCATTTCTTTGTGCTTTTTGCCTGTTGATTCTTATTGAATGTGACCTGCCTTGTTCATCTTGCCCCGTCAGAGACTAAAATGTGAGCTTGTTTTGCCCTGTTTAATTTTTTGTTTTACACTTACATAAAAAAAGTATATTTTAATTTTTTGGGGGTTTTTAAAGTCTTTATTTTTGGTCCAGTGGATGGTCAATCTGTGGCCATGGCTGTCTGTGAGTGGTTGCATTTCTCCACCCCTATCCCTTGT
>NC_092116.1:24980264-25070264 GCF_045679555.1 Salvelinus alpinus
CTGTGAGCGTGTTACGTGTGTGTGTGTCTGTGAGCGTATTACGTGTGTGTGTGTGTGTGTCTGTGAGCGTGTTTTGTGTGTGTGTGTGTGTGTGTCTGTGAGCGTGTTTTGTGTGTGTGTGTGTGTGTGTGTGTGTGTGTCTGTGAGCGTGTTTTGTGTGTTTCATGTGTCTGTGAGCGTGTTTTGTGTGTGTGTGTGTGCCTGTGAGCATATTTCATATGTGTGTGTGTGTGTGTGTGTGTTTCATGTGTGTGTGTGTGTGTCTATGAGTGTGTCTTGTGTGTGTCTGTGAGCGTGTTTCGTGTGTGTCTGTGAGAGTATTTCGTGTGTCTGTGACTGTATTTCATATGTGTGTCTGTGAGTGTATTTCACATGTGTGTCTGTGAGCGTGATTCTTGTGTGTGTGTGTCTGTGAACGTATTTCATGTGTGTGTGTCTGTGAGCGTGTTCTGTGTGTGTGTGTGTGTGTGTGTGAGCTTGTTTGTGTGTGTCTGTGAGCGTGTTCTGTGTGTGTGTGTGTATCTGTGAGCGTGTTTCGTGTCTGTCTGTGAGCGTGTTTCATGTGTGTCTGTGAGCGTGTTTCATGTGTGAAACATGTGCGTGTTTCGTGTGTGTCTCTGAGTGTGTTTTGTGTGTGTGTGTGTGTGTCTGTGTGTGTGTGAGTGTGTTTCGTTTGTGTGTGTGTCTGTGAACGTGTTTCGTATGTGTGTGTGTGTGTCTGTGAGCGTGTTTCGTGTGTGTCTGTGAGCGTGTTCCGTTTGTGTGTGTGTCTGTGAGCGTGTTTTGTGTGTGTCTGTGAGCGTATTACGTGTGTGTGTGTCTGTGAGCGTATTACGTGTGTGTGTGTATGTGTGTGTGTGTGTGAGCGTGTTTCGTGTGTGTCTCTGAGTGTGTTTTGTGTGTGTGTGTGTCTGTGAGCGTGTTTCGTGCGTATGTGTGTGTGAGCATGTTTCGTGTGTGTGTCTGTGAGTGTGTTTCGTGTTTTGTGTGTGTCTGTGAGTGTGTTTCGTGTGTGTGTGTGTGTGTCTGTGAGCGTGTTTAGTGTGTGTGTGTCTGTGTGTGTGAGCGTGTTTCGTGTGTGTCTCTGAGTGTGTTTTGTGTGTGTGTGTCTGTGAGCGTGTTTCGTGTGTGTGTGTGTTTCTCTGTAGGTGATGGCTTTGTTATGAAAGTTTTGGGAATCGCTTCCTTTTAGGTGGTTGTAGAATTTAACGGCTCTTTTCTGGATTTTGATAATTAGCGGGTATCGGCCTAATTCTGCTCTGCATGCATTAATTGGTGTTTTACGTTGTACACAGAGGATATTTTTGCAGAATTCTGCATGCAGAGTCACAATTTTGTGTTCGTCCCATTTTGTGAATTCTTGGTAGGTGAGCAGATCCCAGACCTTACAACCATAAAGGGCAATGGGTTCTATAACTGATTCAAGTATTTTTTGCCAGATCCTGATTGATATGTTGAATTTTATGTTCCATTTGATGGCATAGAAGGCCCTTCTTGCCTTGTCTCTCAGATCGTTCACAGCTTTGTGGAAGTTACCTGTGCACCTGATGTTTAGAATTTGTATTTGTTGTCCTGGCAAAATGACCTTTTTGGAACACCATTATTTTTGTCTTACTGAGACTTACTGTCAGGGTCCAGGTCTGACAGAATCTGTGCAGACGATCTAAGTGCTGCTGTAGGCCCTCCTTGGTTGAGGACAGAAGCACCAGATCATCAGCAAACAGTAGACATTTGACTTCAGATTCTAGTAGGGTGAGGCCGGGTGCTGGAGACTGTTCTAGTGCCCTCGCAAATTTGTTGATATATATGTTGAAGAGGGTGGGGCTTAAGCTGCATCCCTGTCTCACCCCACGGCCCTGTGGAAAGAATTGTGTGTTTTTTTGCCCATTTTAACCGCACACTTGTTGTTTGTGTACATGGATTTTATAATGTTGTATGTTTTTCCCCCAACACCACTTTCCATCAATTTGTATAGCAGACCCTCATGCCAAACTGAGTCAAAAGCTTTTTTGAAATCAACAAATCATGAGAAGACTTTGCCTTTGTTTTGGTTTGTTTGTTTGTCAATTAGGGTGTGCAGGGTGAATACGTGGTCTGTCGTACGGTAATTTGGTAACAAGACAATTTGACATTTGCTCAGTACATTGTTTTCACTGAGGAAATGAACTAGTCTGCTGTTAAGGATAATGCAGAGGATTTTCCCAAGGTTGCTGTTGACGCATATCCCACAGTAGTTATTGGGGTCAAATTTGGGGTGATCAGTCCTTGGTTCCAAATATTGGGTAAGATGCCAGAGCTGAGGATGATGTTAAAGAGTTTAAGTATAGCCAATTGGAATTTGTGGTCTGTATATTCTATAATTTCATTTTGGATACCATCAACACCACAGGCTGTTTTGGGTTGGAGGGTTTGTATTTTGTCCTGTAGTTCATTTAATGTAATTAGAGAATCCAGTTGGTTCTGGTAGTCTTTAATAGTTGATTCTAAGGTTTGTTTTTGATCATGTATATGTTTTTGCTGTTTGTTCTTTGTTATAGGGTCAACAAGATTGGAGAAGTGGTTTACCCATACATCTCTGTTTTGGATAGATAACTCTTCGTGTTGTTGTTTGTTTAGAGTTTTCCAATTTTCCCAGATGTGGTTAGATTCTATGGATTTTTCAATTACATTGATCTGACTTCTGACGTGCTGTTCCTTCTTTTTCCATAATGTATTTCTGTATTGTTTTAGTGATTCACCATAGTGAAGGTGTAGGCTCAGGTTTTCTGGGTCTCTATGTTTTTGATTAGATAGGTTTCTCAATTTCTTTCTTAGGTTTTTGCATTTTTCATCAAACATTGTTGGTCATTATCTTAGGTTGTCTGCTTGACATTTTTATATGTGATAGGGAAGTTGAGAGGTCAAATATACTGTTTAGGTTTTCTACTGCCAAGTTTACACCTTCACAATTACAGTGGAACGTTTTATCCAGGAAGTTGTGTAAGAGGGATTGAATTTGTTGTTGCCTAATAGTTTTTTGGTAGATTTCCACCCTATTTTCCTTCCATCTACAGCATTTCTTAATATTATTCAGTTCCTTTGGCTTTGATGACTCATGATTGAGTATTGCTCTGTTCCAGTAGACTGTGATTTTGCTATGATCTGATAGGGGTGAAAGTGAACGCTCTAAGAGACTCTGGGTTGAGGTTAGTGAAAAAGTAGTCTACAGTACTGCTGACAAGAGATGAGCTATAGGTGTACCTACCATAGGAGTCCCCTCGAAGATTAACTAGTTGATTAACTATGTACATACCCAGCGTCCAACTGAGCTGCAGGAGCTGTGACCCGTTTATGTTGGTTATGTTGTTGTAGTTGTGTCTAGGGGGGCATATGGGGGGAGTGAATGCTGTCACCCCCAGGTAGGTGTTTGTCCCCCTGTGTGCTGAGAGTGTCAGGTTCTTGTCCAGTTCTGGCATTTAGGTCTCCACAGACTAGTACATGTCCCTGGGCCTGGAAATGGTTGATCGCCCCCTCCAGGATGGAGAAGCTGTCATCGTTAAGTATAGGAATTATATTGGGGGGATATAGGTAGCACACATGAGGACATGTTTCTCTGTTGAGATCATTTCCTTATTCATTGATAGCCAAATGTAAAATGTTCCTGTTTTAACTAATTTAATAGAGTGGGTTAGGTCTGCTCTATACCAAATGAGCATACCCCCTGAGACTCTCCCCTGTTTCACACCTGGTAGTTTGGTGGATGGGACTACCAGCTCTCTGTAACCTAGAGGGCAACCAGTGGGTCCTTCTCCTCTATACCATGTTTCTTGTAGGATGACAATGTCTTTCTCTCGCTCTCTCTCTCCCTCTTCCTCTCCCCCCCCCCCATCTTTCTCTGTCTCTCTCTTCCTCTCTCTCCTCTCCCCTCCCCCCATCTCTCTCTCTCTCTCTCTCTCTCTCTCTCTCTCTCTCTCTCTCTCTCTCTCTCTTCCTCTCTCTCTCTTCCTCTCTCTCTCTTCCTCTCTCTCTCTCTCCCCTCTCCCCATCTCTCTCTTCTCTCTCCCCATCTCTCTCTCCCCTCTCCCCATCTCTCTCTCCCCTCTCCCCATCTCTCTCTTCCTCTCTCTCTCTCTCTTCTCCCCATCTGTGTGTGTGTGTGTGTGTGTGTGTGGGAGGGAGGGAAACCCCACTTGAGTCAACAAATACGAGAAAGCTGATTTTGCCAGGAAACCCCTGTCTTGTCTTACTGAGTTCACACCACAGAACAGGGCTTTAGAAAACTGTGCTGTGTGTGTACAATGTTTCTTGTAGGACGACAATGTCTTTCTCTCTCTCTCCTCTCCTCCCCCATCTATCTCCTCCCCCCATCTTTCTTTCTCTCTCTCTCTTCCTCTCCTCCCCCATCTATCTCCTCCCCCAATCTTTCTCTCTCTCCTCCCCCATCTCTCTCCTCCCCTCATCTCTCTCTCTCCTCCCCTCATCTCTCTCTCTCCTCCCCCATCTCTCTCTCTCCTCCCCCCATCTCTCTCTCTCCTCCCCATCTCTCTCTCTCTCTCTCTCTACCCCCCATCTCTCTCTCTCTCTCTACCCCCCATCTCTCTCTCAATTCAATTCAATTCAAGGGGCTTTATTGGCATGGGAAACATGTGTTAACATTGCCAAAGCAAGTGAGGTAGGTAATATACAAAAGTCAAATAAACAATAAAAATGAACAGTAAACATTACACATACAGAAGTTTCAAAACAATAAAGACATTACAAATGTCATATTATATATATGCAGTGTTGTAACAATGTACAAATGGTTAAAGCACACAAGTTAAAATAAATAAACATAAATATGGGTTGTATTTACAGTGGTGTTTGTTCTTCACTGGTTGCCCTTTTCTTGTGGCAACAGGTCACAAATCTTGCTGCTGTGATGGCACACTGTGGAATTTCACCCAGTAGATATGGGAGTTTATCAAAATTGGATTTGTTTTCGAATTCTTTGTGGATCTGTGTAATCTGAGGGAAATATGTCTCTCTAATATGGTCATACATTGGGCAGGAGGTTAGGAAGTGCAGCTCAGTTTCCACCTCATTTTGTGGGCAGTGTGCACATAGCCTGTCTTCTCTTGAGAGCCATGTCTGCCTACGGCGGCCTTTCTCAATAGCAAGGCTATGCTCACTGAGTCTGTACATAGTCAAAGCTTTCCTTAAGTTTGGGTCAGTCACAGTGGTCAGGTATTCTGCCACTGTGTACTCTCTGTTTAGGGCCAAATAGCATTCTAGTTTGCTCTGTTTTTTTGTTAATTCTTTCCAATGTGTCAAGTAATTATCTCTCTCTCTCTACCCCCATCTCTCTCTCTCTACCCCCATCTCTCTCTCTCTCTCTACCCCCATCTCTCTCTCTCTCTCTACCCCCCATCTCTCTCTCTCTCTCTACCCCCATCTCTCTCTCTCTACCCCCATCTCTCTCTCTCTCTCTACCCCCATCTCTCTCTCTCTCTCTACCCCCATCTCTTTCTCTCTCTCTCTACCCCTCATCTCTCTCTCTCTCTACCCCCCACCTCTCTCTCTCATAGCCCTTTAATCCCTCCCTCCCTCCCTCTCCATCCATCCTTCTGTCTTTAGTAGATAGTAAGTAGGGGACTAACAATAGTGTGGAATAGGGCTCTTCTATCCATGTACATTGAATACATGACGGTGAACACTGGGATGAAGTGTGTCTGCGTTCCAAATGGAACCCTATTCGCTATATAGTGTCCTACTGTATGAGCCCTAGTCAAAAGAAGTGGGGACAGTCAGCATTCTTCCCTAGTTTGGGTGTTCTTCCTCTAGTCTGTTCTGTCCTCCACATGATTCATCTCACACACTCCCCCCTTCAATTCTCTGTTGCCTTCCCTCCCTCAGCTTTCTTTTCACAGTCCCCCTCTTCCCTCAAACAGTCCCCTCTTCCCTCAAACAGTCCCCTCTTCCCTCAAACAGTCCCCTCTTCCCTCAAACAGTCCCCTCTTCCCTCAAACAGTCCCCCCATCTTCCTGACTTCTCTATTCACACACACACACACACACACACACACACACACACACACACACACACACACACACACACACACACACACACACACACACACACACACACACACACACACACACACACACACACTTTCCTCCATCCCTTTCTTCACTCACTCTCTATCTTCCTGACTCGTCTTTTCTTCTCTCCTTCCCCCCTCTTAGAAACAGCAGGGTGTCCCCCTCTTGGCTCTAAGTAACCCTCCTCTCTCTCCCCCCTACACCCCCACCTCTCCTGTCCTCTCTCTCCCCCCTCAACACTACTCCCCACCTCATATAACTGCCTTTTCACAGAGCAGAGCTCCACAGTCCCTAACCACCAGATAATACAGCTAGAACAACTGCAGTAGACAGCAGTTCCCTAAACAGACAGCTAGAGGAGTAACCCAACACAACACAGACATGACCTCAGCCTGGTCGTCACTAGTTACCACAGCCACAAAGTCATAAATCCCGCCCATTTCTACAATTTCTGATTTTAAACCTAAACTCAATCCTAACCTTAACCACATTGCTAACCTTATGCCTAACCTTAAATTAAGACCAAAAAGCACATTTTTGTTTTCATGAATTTTTATGATATAGCCAATTTGGACTTTGTGGCTGTGGTAACTAGTGAAAACCCCTCAGTCTGTGTAACAACCAGATTAATACTCTGGGATAACAGGAAGAAGCACTGACATGTTTGTGGCACTGTTATTAGTGTAAACCAATACTGTGACCAGTAAGTATAACCAGCCAATCACCTCTTCACATACCAGAAAGTAGAATCAGCCAATCTCTCACCGCTTTACAGTATGGCCCAATGACCATTACATGCCAGGAAGTATAGCCAGCCTATCACCTCTTTACATACTGCAACCAGGAAGTAGAACCAGCCAATCGCCTCTCAATTTACTGCAACCAGAAAGAAGAATCAGCCAATCATGACTCACCTCTCTACAGTGCTGTGGCCCTCCCAAGGCTCCTGCTGTGGCCTGTTGCATCGCTGCCATCTGCTGCATCCTCTGCTGCAATAAATGGGCGTGGTTCGCTGCTACAGATGCTGCTGTTCCGGCAGCACCCCCATGCTGCATTCCCCGATAACCTGCCATGGGGTTGGGGGGTCCCTGTCCAGGGGGTCCCCCTCCCCCCATCTTCTGTTGCTGTCCTCCATGGTGGTCCGGGTTGGGGTCAAAGTGGCGAAGGGGTTTGGTGTTAGTGAAGGAGTATGGGGGTTCTTGGTGGGGTACACTGCCTGGTTTGGACATGGACGGGTGTTGTCCTAGCTGGGCGTTAGTCTGTAGCTGCTGTGTGTTCGACTGTTGTTGTTGTTGTTGCATTAGTAGCTTGAGGCTGCTGGGTTGACCTGCAGTCATGGCTTTGTAGAGCTGGCTAGACATATTGTTGTTGGGTCCTGACCCGTTCTGGGTGCTGTATGGATGTGGATGTTGGGTTTGGGTTTGGTTCTGGGGTTGAGGTTGAGGCTGGGGTTGAAGCAACGGACTAACATGGGGCTTGTCCGTCCTGTAGGGGGGCGAGGGCCTTGTGGCGCCCGATGTCGGTGCAACTCCGCTGGGCATGTAGTTGGCCTGGGACCCCTGGATGTTGGATGAAGTGCTGGATGTGGTGGTCGTTCCTCCAGGTAGCAGGGTACTCTGTGGGCTGAAGGGGGGTTGGGCGATAGCCGGACTGCCTAGCTTCTCTGGGTGGTAGGGTGGTGAAGGACCAGCGGATGGGAGACTCAGTGATCCCTGTGGGCTCTGGATGCTTCCAGCCGGGCTGAATGGTTGCTGGTGGAGCGGGGAGGAGTTGGGGAGGTTGGGCAGTTTCTGGCCGCCCCAGGGTGAGCCTTGCTGGGATAGAGGAGGGATAGAGGCCTGGGTCTGGTTCTGGGACTGGTTCTGCTGGATAGGGGTGTTAGAGGAAAGGTGTTTGTTGGAGTTGGACGCCATTTGCTGGAGCTGTTGGGCTCGCGATACTTCGTGCCACGTGGAACCGGGTCGAGACGAAAGGGCGGCTGAGAGCATTGGAGAACGAGCTTGATTCTGCGACGAAGAGGAGTGATGAGGAGAGGCCGATAGGGGTGAGGGGACTGGTTTGGAGGGGTGGGGGATGGAGTAGGGAGCTCCAGCCGGACTCGGGCCTATTTGGGGAGACCCGGCCTGGGGAAAGCCTGGGGAACGGGTGAGGTGGCTCTCCAGGTGAGAGGTGGGTCTCTGGGGGGAGCGTTTGGGCGAGTGTGGGTGGATATACCCCGGCCCATGCCCTTGATTCTGATTCTGCTCCTCTTTATTCCCCAATATCTTGTCAAGATCCAACTCCGTCAACAACGGATCCGGGTTCTTAGTCAGTTCATCCAGAATATCTTGCAGCTCCTGCTCAACCGATGGGGCCGACGAGGAGCTTCCATTGGGGTGAAAATGTCCTCCACCAACACCCGCAGACCCTGGACTCGCCTTAGGGGGCATTGAGTAAGGCGACCCCAGCCCGGAGTTACCATTCCCCAGCCTGTTACCTTCCAGTGACCCCTGACTTCCAGGACCTCCATGACCTCCAGAACTCTGTCCTCCAGAGTAAGGACTCTGCTGGAAGCTGCTACCCATGGCGAGGGTCACATCCTCCAGGCAGAGTCGCTTGGCGGGCACCCCAGGACCCTGGGTCATGGAGGTACCGTAGGAGGTACCGTTCAGACCCAGACCTGAACCAGGGCCCAGACCGGGGCCGTTACCGGGCCCTTGGCCCTGCCGCAAACCTCCCTGGTAGGCCCCCTCGGTCGCAGTCAGCCTCCTCTTCAGTGATCCAGACAGCTGGAGGGAGAAGAGAGAAGGTGAGTAACACATAGAATTACCAAACAGAATGACAACCAGCACCTTCAGACACCACCAAACAGAATGACTATCAGCACCATCAGACACCATCAAACAGAATGACTACCAGCACTATCAGACACCACCAAACAGAATGACTATCAGCACCATCAGACACCACCAAACAGAATGACTACCAGCACCATCAGACACTATCAAACAGAATGACTACCAGCACCATCAGACACCACCAAACAGAATGACTATCAGCACCATCAGACACCACCAAACAGAATGACTATCAGCACCATCAGACACCACCAAACAGAATGACTATCAGCACCATCAGACACCACTAAACAGAATGACTATCAGCACCTTCAGACACCACCAAACATAATGACTATCAGCACCATCAGACACCACCAAACAGAATGACTATCAGCACCATCAGACACCACCAAACATAATGACTATCAGCACCATCAGACACCACCAAACAGAATGACTACCAGCACCATCAGACACTATCAAACAGAATGACTACCAGCACCATCAGACACCATCAAACATAATGACTACCAGCACCATCAGACACTATCAAACAGAATTACTATCAGCACCATCAGACACCACCAAACAGAATGACTATCAGCACCATCAGACACTATCAAACAGAATGACTATCAGCACCATCAGACACCACCAAACAGAATGACTACCAGCACCATCAGACACTATCAAACAGAATGACTACCAGCACCATCAGACACCACCAAACAGAATGACTATCAGCACCATCAGACACTATCAAACAGAATGACTACCAGCACCATCAGACACCACCAAACAGAATGACTATCAGCACCATCAGACACCACCAAACAGAATGACAATCAGCACCATCAGACACCACCAAACATAATGACTACCAGCACCATCAGACACCACCAAACATAATGACTATCAGCACCATCAGACACCACCAAACAGAATGACTACCAGCACCATCAGACACTATCAAACATAATGACTACCAGCACAATCAGACACCACCAAACAGAATGACTACCAGCACCATCAGACACCACCAAACAGAATGACTATCAGCACCATCAGACACCACCAAACAGAATGACTATCAGCACCATCAGACACTATCAAACAGAATGACTATCAGCACCATCAGACACCACCAAACAGAATGACTACCAGCACCATCAGACACTATCAAACAGAATGACTACCAGCACCATCAGACACCACCAAACAGAATGACTATCAGCACCATCAGACACTATCAAACAGAATGACTACCAGCACCATCAGACACCACCAAACAGAATGACTATCAGCACCATCAGACACCACCAAACAGAATGACAATCAGCACCATCAGACACCACCAAACATAATGACTACCAGCACCATCAGACACCACCAAACATAATGACTATCAGCACCATCAGACACCACCAAACAGAATGACTACCAGCACCATCAGACACTATCAAACATAATGACTACCAGCACCATCAGACACCACCAAACAGAATGACTACCAGCACCATCAGACACCACCAAACAGAATGACTATCAGCACCATCAGACACCACCAAACATACTGACTACCAGCACCATCAGACACCACCAAACAGAATGACTATCAGCACCATCAGACACCACCAAACAGAATGACTACCAGCACCATCAGACACCACCAAACAGAATGACTATCAGCACCATCAGACACCACCAAACATACTGACTACCAGCACCATCAGACACCACCAAACAGAATGACTATCAGCACCATCAGACACCACCAAACAG
Organism: Salvelinus alpinus; assembly: GCF_045679555.1. Classification (NCBI taxonomy): domain Eukaryota; kingdom Metazoa; phylum Chordata; class Actinopteri; order Salmoniformes; family Salmonidae; genus Salvelinus; species Salvelinus alpinus. Next base: position 24,990,925 of record NC_092116.1, read on the forward strand.
AATGACTACCAGCACCATCAGACACCACCAAACAGAATGACTATCAGCACCATCAGACACCACCAAACATACTGACTACCAGCACCATCAGACACTACCAAACAGAATGACTGTTACAAGAGAGTACCAGCACCATCAGACACTATCAAACAGAATGACTGTTACAAGAGAGTACCAGCACAGTGAGACACTCGATGACAAACACATTATATAAACTCATGTGGTCTTAATTATTAAAGTCTATAGAAGATCAAAGGCATAAAATTAATTATTTCTATTGTCGACAGTGTAGCTTTCTATTGTCGATAAAACGTTCTATTGTCGACATTATAGCTTTCTATTGTCGACATTATAGCTTTATATTGTTGATAAAGATTTCTATTGTCGACATTATAGCTTTCTATTGTCAACATTGTAGCTTTCTATTGTCGACATTGTAGCTTTCTATTGTCAACATTATAGCTTTCTATTGTCGATAAAGCTTTCTATTGTCAACATTGTAGCTTTCTATTGTCAACTTTGTAGCTTGCTATTATCAATAAAGCGTTCTATTGTCAACATTGTAGCTTTCTATTATCAATAAAGTGTTCTATTGTCAACATTGTAGCTTTCTATTGTGAACATTGTAGCTTTCTATTGTCAACATTGTAGATTTCTATTGTTGACATTGTAGCTTTCTATTGTCAACATTGTAGCTTTCTATCGTCAACATTGTAGCTTTCTATTGTCAACATTGTAGATTTCTATTGTTGACATTGTAGCATTCTATTGTTGACATGGTAGCTTTCTATTGTCGATAAAGCTTTCTATTGTCGACATAGTAGCTTTCTATTGTCAATAAAGCTTTCTATTGTCGACATAGTAGCTTTCTATTGTCGATAAAATGTTCTATTATCAACATTGTAGCTTTCTATTGTCATTAAAACTTTATTGTCAAAATTGTAGCTTTCTATTGTCGACATTGTAGCTTTCTATTGTTGATAAAACGTTCTATTGTCAACATTGTAGCTTTCTATTGTCGACATTGTAGCTTTCTATTGTCGACATTGTAGCTTTCTATTGTCAACATTGTAGCTTTCTATTGTCAATAAAGCTTTCTATTGTCAACATTGTAGCTTTCTATTGTCGACATTGTAGCTTTCTATTGTCGACATTGTAGCTTTCTATTGTCAACATTATAGCTTTCTATTGTCAACATTGTAGCTTTCTATTGTCAATAAAGCTTTCTATTGTCAACATTGTAGCTTTCTATTGTCAATAAAGCTTTCTATTGTCAACATTGTAGCTTTCTATTGTCAACATTGTAGCTTTCTATTGTCAACATTATAGCTTTCTATTGTCAACATTGTAGCTTTCTATTGTCGACATTGTAGCTTTCTATTGTCGACATTGTAGCTTTCTATTGTCGACATTGTAGCGTTCTGTTGTCAACGTTGTAGTTTTCTATTGTCGATAAAGCTTTCTATTGTCGACAAGGTAGCTTTCTGTTGTCGATAAAGCTTTCTATTGTCAACATTGTAGCTTTCTATTGTCAACATTGTAGCTTTCTATTGTCGATAAAGCTTTCTATTGTCGACAAGGTAGATTTCTATTGTCGATAAAACGTTATATTATCAACATTGTAGCTTTCTATTGTCGACATTGTATCTTTCTATTGTCAACATTGTAGCTTTCTGTTGTCGATAAAGCTTTCTATTGTCAACATTGTAGCTTTCTATTGTCAACATTGTAGCTTTCTATTGTCGATAAAGCTTTCTATTGTCGACAAGGTAGCTTTCTATTGTCGATAAAACGTTATATTATCAACATTGTAGCTTTCTATTGTCGATAAAACTTATTGTCAAAATTGTAGCTTTCTATTGTCGACATTGTAGCGTTCTATTGTCGACATTGTAGCGTTCTATTGTCGACATTGTAGCTTTCTATTGTCGACATTATAGCTTTCTATTGTCAACATTGTAGCTTTCTATTGTCAATAAAGCTTTCTATTGTCAACTTTGTAGCTTTCTATTATCAATAAAGCGTTCTATTGTCAACATTGTAGCTTTCTATTATCAATAAAGTGTTCTATTGTCAACATTGTAGCTTTCTATTGTCAATAAAGCTTTCTATTGTCAACATTGTCGTTTTCTATTGTCGACATTGTAGATTTCTATTTTCAATAAAATGTTCTATTGTCAACATTGTAGCTTCCTATTGTCGATAAAGCTTTCTGTTGTCAACATTGTACCTTTCTATAGTCTCAACAGATGATACAGTCTATCATGGTCTTCCCACTTGGTGTCTGGCAGATCTATAGCGATCTCAGGGCTCTGGTATATAGCTAACCCACCAGTCACCAATGTGCACGCACGCACGCACGCACGCACGCACGCACGCACGCACGCACACACACACACACACACACACACACACACACACACACACACACACACACACACACACTGCTGTCTTATTAGTGTTTATGTTCTTTCATCCCTGCAGCTGCATCCACACTGGTGCCAGAAGTGGGATCCGTAGGCTCTTTTGTGTGTGTGTGCAAATGTGTGTGTGTGTTGGTGCCAGGAGTGGGATAAGAAGGATCACTGACTGAGAAGCCTGTTTCTATTACCACAGACGGGTCAATGTCATCCCCCCCTCACCCCAAGAGCCCCAGGAGCAACCCGAGAAGGATTAAGACACCCCCTAACCCCATCCCCAAAATCTCTGGAACCCCCTGTAAACTTCAAACTCTAAAGCCCCTCATTGGGATTCTATTCTATTCAAAGAGAGATGCAGAGGTACAGGATGCTTTCATCTAATTCCATAGTTAGATAACAGTCTTTTAGTTGTGGTGGCTTGAACTTTGAAGTAAGATGCTTTGTTTTCATGACATGGGTTCTAGAATGTAGTCAGAAGGGATCCAAGTGTTCTGGAGCATTCTAAGATTGCATTGCATTCTTCTGATGTTTGCAGTGATCATCAACATTCCTAAAGAACTCTTCAGCCAAAAGACTAATGAAGGTTGAATCACTGGATGACGCCAAAGAAGAGAAATGGAGAGACAGAGATAGAAAGATAGAGAGATAGAGAGACAGAGATAGAAAGATAGAGAGATAGAGAGACAGAGTGAGAGAGGGCATTTCTCCTTTGACAAAATAATTCATCTACCTGACAGGTGTGGCATATTAAGAAGCATGACCTATACATGATCATTATATATATCCAACTGTATATATATATATATATATATATCTATATATGTATATGCACATATATATACACTACCATTCAAAAGTTTGGGGTCACTTAGACATTTTTTGTCCATAGAAAGAGGAGTGGGAGGCCTCGGTGCACAACTGAGCAAGAGGACAATTACATTAGAGTGTCTAGTTTGAGAAACAGACGCCTCACAAGTCCTCAACTGTCAGCTTCATTAAATGTACCCGCAAAACATCAGTCTCAACGTCAACAGTGAAGAGGCAACTCCGGAATGCTGTCCTTCTAGGCAGAGTTGCAAAATAAAAGCCATATCTCAGACTGGCCAATAAAAATAAAAGATGGGCAAAAGAACACAGACACTGGACATACAATATAATCCCACTTAGTATTTTCATATGTATACAACAACAATACTGTGGGAACAATACAATGTATGCAATAGTACAGTACTTTATGTATAAACTATTCAATTAACCCATTTCATCCAAAACACACCATTTATATTTGCCTCTCTCTCTCCATCTTTCCCTCCATCTCTCCCTCTCTGGGGAACTCACTCTCGAGGGGCAGATGATGGAGGAGAGGAGAGATGGAGAGAGAGAGAGAGATGGAGGAGAGGAGAGATGGAGAGAGAGAGGGAGAGATGGAGAAGAGGAGAGATGGAGAGAGAGAGAGATGGAGGAGAGGAGAGATGGAGAGAGAGAGGGAGAGATGGAGAAGAGGAGAGATGGAGAGAGAGAGGGAGAGATGGAGGAGAGGAAAGATGGTGAGAGAGAGGGAGAGATGGAGGAGAGGAGAGATGGAGAGAGAGAGGGAGAGATGGAGGAGAGGAAAGATGGAGAGCGTGGGGGGAAAAGGAGGGGAGTTTTCTAATTCGGTAGCAATCAGGTTTGTACCATTATGACTGACATCTGTCAACACAGAGAGAGAAAGAGAGAGAGAGACAAAGAAATAGACAGAAAGAAAGAGACATACAGCGAGGAAAGAGTGATGGAAAAAGAGAAAGATGGAGAGAGAAGGAGAAATAGATAAAAAGAGAGAAATAAAGAGAGAAGGAGAGAGGTGGAGAGAGAGAGGGATAGATAGAGAGAGCGAGACAGCTCTGACATAAACAACTCTGTCACCAAGGCAACATCAGCATGTGTGTTCGTGCCCTCAAATCCCCACTGCCGCCTGTTCGCTCCACAGGGAGTTACGGAGTTACATTGTCACCCCCCACACTGCCTGTCATCCTCTATGTCAACACCACACGTATACACCTTATCGTCATGCCAACAATGTGTTATCGCCACGCCAACATCACCCTATCTTGCTATTTGATGATGAGACGTTTGGAGACCCCCAGTTTGATGATATCATCAATTACATCATAGGTGATGATGTCACAAAGTGATGACAACGATAAAAGGAATTCCACAGAGATGAGCCAGCTGGTCACTGGTCACACAGAAAACACTTCCTCTGATGACTTAGTCACTCTTTAGTAGACATGAAGAATAGCTACAGAACACAGGAGCTGGACTGGACCAAGATATAGGGAAGATTTCAAGTATCTGGGTTCTCCCCATGGAAAGACCTGGGGTTGAGTTAGGCTGTCTCTGGGTTCTCCCCATGGAGAGACCTGGGGTTGAGTTAGGCTGTCTCTGGGTTCTCCCCATGGAAAGACCTGGGGTTGAGTTAGGCTGTCTCTGGGTTCTCCCCATGGAAAGACCTGGGGTTGAGTTCGGCTGTCTCTGGGTTCTCCCCATGGAAAGACCTGGGGTTGAGTTAGGCTGTCTCTGGGTTCTCCCCATGGAAAGACCTGGGGTTGAGTTCGGCTGTCTCTGGGTTCTCCCCATGGAAAGACCTGGGGTTGAGTTAGGCTGTCTCTGGGTTCTCCCCATGGAAAGACCTGGGGTTGAGTTAGGCTGTCTCTGGGTTCTCCCCATGGAAAGACCTGGGGTTGAGTTAGGCTGTCTCTGGGTTCTCCCCATGGAAAGACCTGGGGTTGAGTTAGGCTGTCTCTGGGTTCTCCCCATGGAAAGACCTGGGGTTGAGTTTGGCTGTCTCTGGGTTCTCCCCATGGAAAGACCTGGGGTTGAGTTAGGCTGTCTCTGGGTTCTCCCCATGGAAAGACCTGGGGTTGAGTTAGGCTGTCTCTGGGTTCTCCCCATGGAAAAACCTGGGGTTGAGTTCGGCTGTCTCTGGGTTCTCCCCATGGAAAAACCTGGGGTTGAGTTCGGCTGTCTCTGGGTTCTCCCCATGGAAAGACCTGGGGTTCAGATCGGCTGAGACAGTGTTAATATTGGACATCCTACTGATCTTATGTATACAGTATAGCTGACTTTTAGGCCAGGCAGGACTGATATTGGGGGTCTGGCTAAGCTTCCAGAGCTTATCCTAGAGCTGTTTAGGTTAAGAGAGATTAGTGGACTGTTTCCCCTGAGCGTCTAGTGATCAGTAAACCAGACCTGGGTCCTGATCGGATCCTGGGTCAGTCTACAGGGGATCTCCAGTAATCCTATGGGGAGGATCCCTCTCTGTAGCTGTAGAACAATATATTAGCACATCCAGATCCCTCTAGTTAGCAGTAGTACATGTGTGTGTGTGTGTGTGTGTGTGTGTGTGTGTGTGTGTGTGTGTGTGTGTGTGTGTGTGTGTGTGTTAGTGCCCTCAAATCCCCACTGCCACATGTTCGCTCCACAGGGAGTTATGGCGTTACATTGTCGCCCTCCCCCCTCCCCTCTACACCCTCTACACTGCCTGTCATCCTCTCTGTCAACATCACAGTATACGCCTTATCACCATGCCAACAACGCCTCAACGCCCTAACTCGCTATTCGCTGATGACACGTTTGGAGAACCCCCAGTTTGAAGATGTCATCGATTGCATCATAGGTGATAATGTCAAAAAGTGATGACAACGAGAAAATTCCACAGAGACGAGCCAGCTGGTCAGAAAACACTTCCTCTAATAACGTCGGACTGCAGAACAGGGAAGTGACACTTAGTCACTCTTTAGTAGACATGAAGAATAGCTATAGAACACAGGAGCTGGACTGGACCAAGTGATTGGAGGGAAGACATCAAGTATCTGGGTTCTCCCCATGGAAAGACCTGGGGTTGAGTTAGGCTGTCTCTGGGTTCTCCACATGGAAAGACCTGGGGTTGAGTTAGGCTGTCTCTGGGTTCTCCCCATGGAAAGACCTGGGGTTGAGTTAGGTTGTCTCTGGGTTCTCCCCATGGAAAGACCTGGGGTTGAGATAGGCTGTCTCTGGGTTCTCCCCATGGAAAGACCTGGGGTTGAGTTAGGCTGTCTCTGGGTTCTCCCCATGGAAAGACCTGGGGTTGAGTTAGGTTGTCTCTGGGTTCTCCCCATGGAAAGACCTGGGGTTGAGTTAGGCTGTCTCTGGGTTCTCCCCATGGAAAGACCTGGGGTTGAGTTAGGCTGTCTCTGGGTTCTCCCCATGGAAAGACCTGGGGTTGAGTTAGGCTGTCTCTGGGTTCTCCACATGGAAAGACCTGGGGTTGAGTTAGGCTGTCTCTGGGTTCTCCCCATGGAAAGACCTGGGGTTGAGTTAGGTTGTCTCTGGGTTCTCCCCATGGAAAGACCTGGGGTTGAGTTAGGCTGTCTCTGGGTTCTCCCCATGGAAAGACCTGGGGTTGAGTTAGGCTGTCTCTGGGTTCTCCCCATGGAAAGACCTGGGGTTGAGTTAGGTTGTCTCTGGGTTCTCCCCATGGAAAGACCTGGGGTTGAGTTAGGCTGTCTCTGGGTTCTCCCCATGGAAAGACCTGGGGTTGAGTTAGGCTGTCTCTGGGTTCTCCCCATGGAAAGACCTGGGGTTGAGTTAGGCTGTCTCTGGGTTCTCCCCATGGAAAGACCTGGGGTTGAGTTAGGTTGTCTCTGGGTTCTCCCCATGGAAAGACCTGGGGTTGAGTTAGGCTGTCTCTGGGTTCTCCCCATGGAAAGACCTGGGGTTGAGTTAGGTTGTCTCTGGGTTCTCCCCATGGAAAGACCTGGGGTTGAGTTAGGTTGTCTCTGGGTTCTCCCCATGGAAAGACCTGGGGTTGAGTTAGGCTGTCTCTGGGTTCTCCCCATGGAAAGACCTGGGGTTGAGTTAGGCTGTCTCTGGGTTCTCCCCATGGAAAGACCTGGGGTTGAGTTAGGCTGTCTCTGGGTTCTCCCCATGGAAAGACCTGGGGTTGAGTTCGGCTGTCTCTGGGTTCTCCCCATGGAGAGACCTGGGGTTGAGATAGGTTGTCTCTGGGTTCTCCCCATGGAAAGACCTGGGGTTGAGTTAGGCTGTCTCTGGGTTCTCCCCATGGAAAGACCTGGGGTTGAGTTAGGCTGTCTCTGGGTTCTCCCCATGGAAAAACCTGGGGTTGAGTTAGGCTGTCTCTGGGTTCTCCCCATGGAAAGACCTGGGGTTGAGTTAGGCTGTCTCTGGGTTCTCCCCATGGAAAGACCTGGGGTTGAGTTAGGCTGTCTCTGGGTTCTCCCCATGGAGAGACCTGGGGTTGAGTTAGGCTGTCTCTGGGTTCTCCCCATGGAAAGACCTGGGGTTGAGTTAGGCTGTCTCTGGGTTCTCCCCATGGAAAGACCTGGGGTTGAGTTAGGCTGTCTCTGGGTTCTCCCCATGGAAAGACCTGGGGTTGAGTTAGGCTGTCTCTGGGTTCTCCCCATGGAAATACCTGGGGTTGAGTTAGGTTGTCTCTGGGTTCTCCCCATGGAAAGACCTGGGGTTGAGTTAGGTTGTCTCTGGGTTCTCCCCATGGAAAAACCTGGGGTTGAGTTAGGCTGTCTCTGGGTTCTCCCCATGGAAAGACCTGGGGTTGAGTTAGGCTGTCTCTGGGTTCTCCCCATGGAAAGACCTGGGGTTGAGTTCGGCTGTCTCTGGGTTCTCCCCATGGAGAGACCTGGGGTTGAGATAGGTTGTCTCTGGGTTCTCCCCATGGAAAGACCTGGGGTTGAGTTAGGCTGTCTCTGGGTTCTCCCAATGGAGAGACCTGGGGTTGAGTTAGGCTGTCTCTGGGTTCTCCCCATGGAAAGACCTGGGGTTGAGTTAGGTTGTCTCTGGGTTCTCCCCATGGAAAGACCTGGGGTTGAGTTAGGCTGTCTCTGGGTTCTCCCCATGGAGAGACCTGGGGTTGAGTTAGGCTGTCTCTGGGTTCTCCCCATGGAAAGACCTGGGGTTGAGTTAGGCTGTCTCTGGGTTCTCCCCATGGAAAGACCTGGGGTTGAGTTAGGCTGTCTCTGGGTTCTCCCCATGGAAAGACCTGGGGTTGAGTTAGGCTGTCTCTGGGTTCTCCCCATGGAAAGACCTGGGGTTGAGTTAGGCTGTCTCTGGGTTCTCCCCATGGAAAGACCTGGGGTTGAGTTAGGCTGTCTCTGGGTTCTCCCCATGGAAAGATCTGGGGTTGAGTTAGGCTGTCTCTGGGTTCTCCCCATGGAAAGACCTGGGGTTGAGTTAGGCTGTCTCTGGGTTCTCCCCATGGAAAGACCTGGGGTTGAGTTAGGCTGTCTCTGGGTTCTCCCCATGGAAAGACCTAGATCCTGATCGGATCCTGGGTCAGTCTACAGGGGATGTAATCCTTTGGGGAGGATCCCTCTCTGTAGCTGTAGAACAGAATAAGGAGTCAGTCTGAAGGCAGTTTAGACATAGAACAGATCTGGATGGAGCCTGTCTGTCTGTACACAATGTATTCTGACAGGTGGGCCTGTCTCAGGTCTCAGACAGGATAAAGTGGATTAGACAATTCTCCCACAGGGCCCTCCTGGTGTCAAGGGAGGGGCAAACCCATTAATAGGGGAAGGGGAAACATTTGTCCCTTCTGTACCGCCCTACCCTACACACAAACCCCACATATACCCCCTCCCTCCCATCCCAAGGGACCCCCTGGTGCTTCTAACCTCTCCCTAGCCTCTCTAAAATCTAATCCCCGAAAATATTTGCATATCGTCTGAATATGTAATTTACTACCAATTTACAGCCAATTTAGAACCAATATGTTAGCAATTTATGACTGTCTTAATGTTTCTTCAATGCCTTCAAACAATTGTGATGACGTCTTAATTTACAACATCAACAGACAATCCCATTGAACATCGTACTGCTACTACTTGAACTCCTGATCCATGCAGCCAGCTGGTGGTCACATCTTAGCGTAGGTATGCACATTTTAATGTCACACTATAACTGTAATGATCCTCGTCGTCATCCCATTAAAAAACGAATAAAGTTGATGAGGTTTTGAACGAAGTGTCTGGGGAAGGGGTGGTTTGATGCAGTCACGGGCTAAAAAGCCTTCCTATTAAAATGCAATCAGGGCCAGTAATCATAAAGCATCTCAGAGCAGGAGTACTGATCTGGGATCAGGCCCCATCCTGTATCCATATAATCTTATTCATTGTGATCTAAAAGGGGAAAAACTGATCCTATATCAGCAACTTTACTCAGACGCTTTACGGGTATTGAGCCCAGCTATTCTGGAGTGATCAAGAAGAGAGGAAAAGTACGAAGGCGTTTTCATTCACGACACCAGTTGTTCTTGGGAGGCTGTTCACATTATAATAACCCTCCATTAATCTACAGTCTACAGGCTGTTCACATTATAATAACCCTCCATTCATCTACAGTCTACAGGCTGTTCACATTATAATAACCCTCCATTCATCTACAGTCTACAGGCTGTTCACATTATAATAACCCTCCATTCATCTACAGTCTGTTCACATTATAATAACCCTCCATTCATCTACAGTCTACAGGCTGTTCACATTATAATAACCCTCCATTCATCTACAGTCTACAGGCTGTTCACAATATAATAACCCTCCATTCATCTACAGTCTACAGGCTGTTCCCATTATAATAACCCTCCATTCATCTACAGTCTACAGGCTACAGGCTGTTCACATTATAATAACCCCCTCCATTAATCTACAGGCTACAGGCTGTTCACATTATAATAACCCCCCACCATTCATCTACAGTCTACAGGCTGTTCACATTATAATAACACTACATTCATCTACAGGCTACAGGCTGTTCACATTATAATAACCCCCCTCCATTCATCTACAGTCTACAGGCTGTTCACATTATAATAACCCTCCATTCATCTACAGTCTACAGGCTGTTCACATTATAATAACCCTCCATTCATCTACAGTCTACAGGCTGTTCACATTATAATAACCCTCCATTCATCTACAGTCTACAGGCTGTTCACATTATAATAACCCTCCATTCATCTACAGTCTACAGGCTGTTCACATTATAATAACCCTCCATTCATCTACAGTCTACAGGCTACAGGCTGTTCACATTATAATAACCCCCTCCATTCATCTACAGTCTACAGGCTGTTCACATTATAATAACCCTCCATTCATCTACAGGCTACAGGCTGTTCACATTATAATAACCCTCCATTCATCTACAGTCTACAGGCTGTTCACATTATAATAACCCTCCATTCATCTACAGTCTACATGCTGTTCACATTATAATAACCCTCCATTCATCTACAGTCTACAGGCTGTTCACATTATAATAACCCCCTCCATTCATCTACAGTCTACAGGCTGTTCACATTATAATAACCCTCCATTCATCTACAGTCTACAGGCTGTTCACATTATAATAACCCTCCATTCATCTACAGTCTACAGGCTGTTCACATTATAATAACCCTCCATTCATCTACAGTCTACAGGCTGTTCACATTATAATAACCCTCCATTCATCTACAGTCTACAGGCTGTTCACATTATAATAACCCCCTCCATTCATCTACAGTCTACAGGCTGTTCACATTATAATAACCCTCCATTCATCTACAGTCTACAGGCTGTTCACATTATAATAACCCTCCATTCATCTACAGTCTACAGGCTGTTAACATTATAATAACCCTCCATTCATCTACAGTCTACAGGCTACAGGCTGTTCACATTATAATAACCCCCTCCATTCATCTACAGTCTACAGGCTGTTCACATTATAATAACCCTCCATTCATCTACAGTCTACAGGCTGTTCACATTATAATAACCCTCCATTCATCTACAGTCTACAGGCTGTTCACATTATAATAACCCCCTCCATTCATCTACAGTCTACAGGCTACAGGCTGTTCACATTATAATAACCCCCCTCCATTCATCTACAGTCTACAGGCTGTTCACATTATAATAACCCCCTCCATTCATCTACAGTCTACAGGCTGTTCACATTATAATAACCCCCTCCATTCATCTACAGTCTACAGGCTACAGGCTGTTCACATTATAATAACCCTCCATTCATCTACAGTCTACAGGCTGTTCACATTATAATAACCCTCCATTCATCTACAGTCTACAGGCTGTTCACATTATAATAACCCTCCATTCATCTACAGTCTACAGGCTGTTCACATTATAATAACACTCCATTCATCTACAGTCTACAGGCTGTTCACATTATAATAACCCTCCATTCATCTACAGTCTACAGGCTGTTCACATTATAATAACCCTCCATTCATCTACAGTCTACAGGCTGTTCACATTATAATAACCCTCCATTCATCTACAGTCTACAGGCTGTTCACATTATAATAACCCTCCATTCATCTACAGTCTACAGGCTGTTCACATTATAATAACCCCCTCCATTCATCTACAGTCTACAGGCTGTTCACATTATAATAACCCTCCATTCATCTACAGTCTACAGGCTGTTCACATTATAATAACCCTCCATTCATCTACAGTCTACAGGCTGTTCACATTATAATAACCCTCCATTCATCTACAGTCTACAGGCTACAGGCTGTTCACATTATAATAACCCCCTCCATTCATCTACAGTCTACAGGCTGTTCACATTATAATAACCCTCCATTCATCTACAGTCTACAGGCTGTTCACATTATAATAACCCTCCATTCATCTACAGTCTACAGGCTGTTCACATTATAATAACCCCCTCCATTCATCTACAGTCTACAGGCTACAGGCTGTTCACATTATAATAACCCCCCTCCATTCATCTACAGTCTACAGGCTGTTCACATTATAATAACCCTCCATTCATCTACAGTCTACAGGCTGTTCACATTATAATAACCCTCCATTCATCTACAGTCTACAGGCTGTTCACATTATAATAACCCTCCATTCATCTACAGTCTACAGGCTGTTCACATTATAATAACCCTCCATTCATCTACAGTCTACAGGCTGTTCACATTATAATAACCCTCCATTCATCTACGGTCTACAGTCTACAGGCTGTTCACATTATAATAACCCTCCATTCATCTACAGTCTACAGCCTATTCACATTATAATAACCCTCCATTCATCTACAGGCTACAGGCTGTTCACATTATAATAACCCTCCATTCATCTACAGTCTACAGGCTGTTCACATTATAATAACCCTCCATTCATCTACAGTCTACAGGCTGTTCACATTATAATAACCCTCCATTCATCTACAGTCTACAGGCTGTTCACATTATAATAACCCTCCATTCATCTACAGTCTACAGGCTGTTCACATTATAATAACCCTCCATTCATCTACAGTCTACAGGCTGTTCACATAATAATAACCCTCCATTCATCTACAGTCTACAGGCTGTTCACATTATAATAACCCTCCATTCATCTACAGTCTACAGGCTGTTCACATTATAATAACCCTCCATTCATCTACAGTCTACAGGCTGTTCACATTATAATAACCCCCTCCATTCATCTACAGTCTACAGGCTGTTCACATTATAATAACCCTCCATTCATCTACAGTCTACAGGCTGTTCACATTATAATAACCCTCCATTCATCTACAGTCTACAGGCTGTTCACATTATAATAACCCTCCATTAATCTACAGTCTACAGGCTGTTCACATTATAATAACCCCCTCCATTCATCTACAGTCTACAGGCTACAGGCTGTTCACATTATAATAACCCCCCTCCATTCATCTACAGTCTACAGGCTGTTCACATTATAATAACCCTTCATTCATCTACAGTCTACAGGCTGTTCACATTATAATAACCCTCCATTCATCTACAGTCTACAGGCTGTTCACATTATAATAACCCTCCATTCATCTACAGTCTACAGGCTGTTCACATTATAATAACCCTCCATTCATCTACAGTCTACAGGCTGTTCACATTATAATAACCCTCCATTCATCTACAGTCTGTTCACATTATAATAACCCTCCATTCATCTACAGTCTACAGGCTGTTCACATTATAATAACCCTCCATTCATCTACAGTCTACAGGCTGTTCACATTATAATAACCCTCCATTTATCTACAGTCTACAGGCTGTTCACATTATAATAACCCTCCATTCATCTACAGTCTACAGGCTGTTCACAATATAATAACCCTCCATTCATCTACAGTCTACAGGCTGTTCCCATTATAATAACCCTCCATTCATCTACAGTCTACAGGCTACAGGCTGTTCACATTATAATAACCCCCTCCATTAATCTACAGTCTACAGGCTGTTCACATTATAATAACCCTCCATTCATCTACAGTCTACAGGCTGTTCACATTATAATAACCCTCCATTCATCTACAGGCTACAGGCTGTTCACATTATAATAACCCTCCATTCATCTACAGTCTACAGGCTGTTCACATTATAATAACCCTCCATTCATCTACAGTCTACAGGCTGTTCACATTATAATAACCCTCCATTCATCTACAGTCTACAGGCTGTTCACATTATAATAACCCTCCATTCATCTACAGTCTACAGGCTGTTCACATTATAATAACCCTCCATTCATCTACAGTCTACAGGCTGTTCACATTATAATAACCCTCCATTCATCTACAGTCTACAGGCTACAGGCTGTTCACATTATAATAACCCCCTCCATTCATCTACAGTCTACAGGCTGTTCACATTATAATAACCCTCCATTCATCTACAGACTACAGGCTGTTCACATTATAATAACCCTCCATTCATCTACAGTCTACAGGCTGTTCACATTATAATAACCCTCCATTCATCTACAGTCTACATGCTGTTCACATTATAATAACCCTCCATTCATCTACAGTCTACAGGCTGTTCACATTATAATAACCCCCTCCATTCATCTACAGTCTACAGGCTGTTCACATTATAATAACCCTCCATTCATCTACAGTCTACAGGCTGTTCACATTATAATAACCCTCCATTCATCTACAGTCTACAGGCTGTTCACATTATAATAACCCTCCATTCATCTACAGTCTACAGGCTGTTCACATTATAATAACCCTCCATTCATCTACAGTCTACAGGCTGTTCACATTATAATAACCCCCTCCATTCATCTACAGTCTACAGGCTGTTCACATTATAATAACCCTCCATTCATCTACAGTCTACAGGCTGTTCACATTATAATAACCCTCCATTCATCTACAGTCTACAGGCTGTTCACATTATAATAACCCTCCATTCATCTACAGTCTACAGGCTACAGGCTGTTCACATTATAATAACCCCCTCCATTCATCTACAGTCTACAGGCTGTTCACATTATAATAACCCTCCATTCATCTACAGTCTACAGGCTGTTCACATTATAATAACCCTCCATTCATCTACAGTCTACAGGCTGTTCACATTATAATAACCCCCTCCATTCATCTACAGTCTACAGGCTGTTCACAGTATAATAACCCTCCATTCATCTACAGTCTACAGGCTGTTCACATTATAATAACCCTCCATTCATCTACAGTCTACAGGCTGTTCACATTATAATAACCCTCCATTCATCTACAGTCTACAGGCTGTTCACATTATAATAACCCCCTCCATTCATCTACAGTCTACAGGCTGTTCACATTATAATAACCCTCCATTCATCTACAGTCTACAGGCTGTTCACATTATAATAACCCTCCATTCATCTACAGTCTACAGGCTGTTCACATTATAATAACCCTCCATTCATCTACAGTCTACAGGCTACAGGCTGTTCACATTATAATAACCCCCTCCATTCATCTACAGTCTACAGGCTGTTCACATTATAATAACCCTCCATTCATCTACAGTCTACAGGCTGTTCACATTATAATAACCCTCCATTCATCTACAGTCTACAGGCTGTTCACATTATAATAACCCCCTCCATTCATCTACAGTCTACAGGCTACAGGCTGTTCACATTATAATAACCCCCCTCCATTCATCTACAGTCTACAGGCTGTTCACATTATAATAACCCTCCATTCATCTACAGTCTACAGGCTGTTCACATTATAATAACCCTCCATTCATCTACAGTCTACAGGCTGTTCACATTATAATAACCCTCCATTCATCTACAGTCTACAGGCTGTTCACATTATAATAACCCTCCATTCATCTACAGTCTACAGGCTGTTCACATTATAATAACCCTCCATTCATCTACAGTCTACAGTCTACAGGCTGTTCACATTATAATAACCCTCCATTCATCTACAGTCTACAGCCTATTCACATTATAATAACCCTCCATTCATCTACAGGCTACAGGCTGTTCACATTATAATAACCCTCCATTCATCTACAGTCTACAGGCTGTTCACATTATAATAACCCTCCATTCATCTACAGTCTACAGGCTGTTCACATTATAATAACCCTCCATTCATCTACAGTCTACAGGCTGTTCACATTATAATAACCCTCCATTCATCTACAGTCTACAGGCTGTTCACATTATAATAACCCTCCATTCATCTACAGTCTACAGGCTGTTCACATTATAATAACCCTCCATTCATCTACAGTCTACAGGCTGTTCACATTATAATAACCCTCCATTCATCTACAGTCTACAGGCTGTTCACATTATAATAACCCTCCATTCATCTACAGTCTACAGGCTGTTCACATTATAATAACCCCCTCCATTCATCTACAGTCTACAGGCTGTTCACATTATAATAACCCTCCATTCATCTACAGTCTACAGGCTGTTCACATTATAATAACCCTCCATTCATCTACAGTCTACAGGCTGTTCACATTATAATAACCCTCCATTAATCTACAGTCTACAGGCTGTTCACATTATAATAACCCCCTCCATTCATCTACAGTCTACAGGCTACAGGCTGTTCACATTATAATAACCCCCCTCCATTCATCTACAGTCTACAGGCTGTTCACATTATAATAACCCTTCATTCATCTACAGTCTACAGGCTGTTCACATTATAATAACCCTCCATTCATCTACAGTCTACAGGCTGTTCACATTATAATAACCCTCCATTCATCTACAGTCTACAGGCTGTTCACATTATAATAACCCTCCATTCATCTACAGTCTACAGGCTGTTCACATTATAATAACCCTCCATTCATCTACAGTCTACAGGCTGTTCACATTATAATAACCCTCCATTCATCTACAGTCTACAGGCTGTTCACATTATAATAACCCTCCATTCATCTACAGTCTACAGGCTGTTCACATTATAATAACCCTCCATTAATCTACAGTCTACAGGCTGTTCACATTATAATAACCCCCTCCATTCATCTACAGTCTACAGGCTGTTCACATTATAATAACCCTCCATTCATCTACAGTCTACAGGCTGTTCACATTATAATAACCCTCCATTCATCTACAGTCTACAGGCTGTTCACATTATAATAACCCTCCATTCATCTACAGTCTACAGGCTGTTCCCATTATAATAACCCTCCATTCATCTACAGTCTACAGGCTGTTCACATTATAATAACCCTCCATTCATCTACAGTCTACAGGCTGTTCACATTATAATAACCCTCCATTCATCTACAGTCTACAGGCTGTTCACATTATAATAACCCTCCATTCATCTACAGTCCTTAGGCTGTTCACATTATAATAACCCCCTCCATTCATCTACAGTCTACAGGCTGTTCACATTATAATAACCCTCCATTCATCTACAGTCTACAGGCTGTTCACATTATGATAACCCTCCATTCATCTACAGTCTACAGGCTGTTCACATTATAATAACCCTCCATTCATCTACAGTCTACAGGCTGTTCACATTATAATAACCCTCCATTCATCTACAGTCTACAGGCTGTTCACATTATAATAACCCCCCTCCATTCATCTACAGGCTACAGGCTGTTCACATTATAATAACCCTCCATTCATCTACAGTCTACAGGCTGTTCACATTATAATAACCCTCCATTCATCTACAGGCTACAGGCTGTTCACATTATAATAACCCTCCATTCATCTACAGTCTACAGGCTGTTCACATTATAATAACCCTCCATTCATCTACAGTCTACAGGCTGTTCACATTATAATAACCCTCCATTCATCTACAGTCTACAGGCTGTTCACATTATAATAACCCTCCATTCATCTACAGTCTACAGGCTGTTCACATTATAATAACCCTCCATTCATCTACAGTCTACAGGCTGTTCACATTATAATAACCCTCCATTCATCTACAGTCTACAGGCTGTTCACATTATAATAACCCCCTCCATTCATCTACAGTCTACAGGCTGTTCACATTATAATAACCCTCCATTCATCTACAGTCTACAGGCTGTTCACATTATAATAACCCTCCATTCATCTACAGTCTACAGGCTGTTCACATTATAATAACCCTCCATTCATCTACAGTCTACAGGCTGTTCACATTATAATAACCCTCCATTCATCTACAGTCTACAGGCTGTTCACATTATAATAACCCTCCATTCATCTACAGTCTACAGGCTGTTCACATTATAATAACCCCCTCCATTCATCTACAGTCTACAGGCTGTTCACATTATAATAACCCTCCATTCATCTACAGTCTACAGGCTGTTCACATTATAATAACCCTCCATTCATCTACAGTCTACAGGCTGTTCACATTATAATAACCCTCCATTCATCTACAGTCTACAGGCTACAGGCTGTTCACATTATAATAACCCCCTCCATTCATCTACAGTCTACAGGCTGTTCACATTATAATAACCCTCCATTCATCTACAGTCTACAGGCTGTTCACATTATAATAACCCTCCATTCATCTACAGTCTACAGGCTGTTCACATTATAATAACCCCCTCCATTCATCTACAGTCTACAGGCTACAGGCTGTTCACATTATAATAACCCTCCATTCATCTACAGTCTACAGGCTGTTCACATTATAATAACCCTCCATTCATCTACAGTCTACAGGCTGTTCACATTATAATAACCCTCCATTCATCTACAGTCTACAGGCTGTTCACATTATAATAACCCTCCATTCATCTACAGTCTACAGGCTGTTCACATTATAATAACCCTCCATTCATCTACAGTCTACAGGCTGTTCACATTATAATAACCCTCCATTCATCTACAGTCTACAGGCTGTTCACATTATAATAACCCTCCATTCATCTACAGTCTACAGGCTGTTCACATTATAATAACCCCCTCCATTCATCTACAGTCTACAGGCTGTTCACATTATAATAACCCTCCATTCATCTACAGTCTACAGGCTGTTCACATTATAATAACCCTCCATTCATCTACAGTCTACAGGCTGTTCACATTATAATAACCCTCCATTCATCTACAGTCTACAGGCTGTTCACATTATAATAACCCCCCTCCATTCATCTACAGGCTACAGGCTGTTCACATTATAATAACCCTCCATTCATCTACAGTCTACAGGCTGTTCACATTATAATAACCCTCCATTCATCTACAGGCTACAGGCTGTTCACATTATAATAACCCTCCATTCATCTACAGTCTACAGGCTGTTCACATTATAATAACCCTCCATTCATCTACAGTCTACAGGCTGTTCACATTATAATAACCCTCCATTCATCTACAGTCTACAGGCTGTTCACATTATAATAACCCTCCATTCATCTACAGTCTACAGGCTGTTCACATTATAATAACCCTCCATTCATCTACAGTCTACAGGCTGTTCACATTATAATAACCCTCCATTCATCTACAGTCTACAGGCTGTTCACATTATAATAACCCCCTCCATTCATCTACAGTCTACAGGCTGTTCACATTATAATAACCCTCCATTCATCTACAGTCTACAGGCTGTTCACATTATAATAACCCTCCATTCATCTACAGTCTACAGGCTGTTCACATTATAATAACCCTCCATTCATCTACAGTCTACAGGCTGTTCACATTATAATAACCCTCCATTCATCTACAGTCTACAGGCTGTTCACATTATAATAACCCTCCATTCATCTACAGTCTACAGGCTGTTCACATTATAATAACCCCCTCCATTCATCTACAGTCTACAGGCTGTTCACATTATAATAACCCTCCATTCATCTACAGTCTGTTCACATTATAATAACCCTCCATTCATCTACAGTCTACAGGCTGTTCACATTATAATAACCCTCCATTCATCTACAGTCTACAGGCTACAGGCTGTTCACATTATAATAACCCCCTCCATTCATCTACAGTCTACAGGCTGTTCACATTATAATAACCCTCCATTCATCTACAGTCTACAGGCTGTTCACATTATAATAACCCTCCATTCATCTACAGTCTACAGGCTGTTCACATTATAATAACCCCCTCCATCCATCTACAGTCTACAGGCTGTTCACATTATAATAACCCCCTCCATTCATCTACAGTCTACAGGCTGTTCACATTATAATAACCCTCCATTCATCTACAGTCTACAGGCTGTTCACATTATAATAACCCTCCATTCATCTACAGTCTACAGGCTGTTCACATTATAATAACCCTCCATTCATCTACAGTCTACAGGCTGTTCACATTATAATAACCCCCTCCATTCATCTACAGTCTACAGGCTGTTCACATTATAATAACCCTCCATTCATCTACAGTCTACAGGCTGTTCACATTATAATAACCCTCCATTCATCTACAGTCTACAGGCTGTTCACATTATAATAACCCTCCATTCATCTACAGTCTACAGGCTGTTCACATTATAATAACCCCCCTCCATTCATCTACAGGCTACAGGCTGTTCACATTATAATAACCCTCCATTCATCTACAGTCTACAGGCTGTTCACATTATAATAACCCTCCATTCATCTACAGGCTACAGGCTGTTCACATTATAATAACCCTCCATTCATCTACAGTCTACAGGCTGTTCACATTATAATAACCCTCCATTCATCTACAGTCTACAGGCTGTTCACATTATAATAACCCTCCATTCATCTACAGTCTACAGGCTGTTCACATTATAATAACCCTCCATTCATCTACAGTCTACAGGCTGTTCACATTATAATAACCCTCCATTCATCTACAGTCTACAGGCTGTTCACATTATAATAACCCTCCATTCATCTACAGTCTACAGGCTGTTCACATTATAATAACCCCCTCCATTCATCTACAGTCTACAGGCTGTTCACATTATAATAACCCTCCATTCATCTACAGTCTACAGGCTGTTCACATTATAATAACCCTCCATTCATCTACAGTCTACAGGCTGTTCACATTATAATAACCCTCCATTCATCTACAGTCTACAGGCTGTTCACATTATAATAACCCTCCATTCATCTACAGTCTACAGGCTGTTCACATTATAATAACCCTCCATTCATCTACAGTCTACAGGCTGTTCACATTATAATAACCCCCTCCATTCATCTACAGTCTACAGGCTGTTCACATTATAATAACCCTCCATTCATCTACAGTCTGTTCACATTATAATAACCCTCCATTCATCTACAGTCTACAGGCTGTTCACATTATAATAACCCTCCATTCATCTACAGTCTACAGGCTACAGGCTGTTCACATTATAATAACCCCCTCCATTCATCTACAGTCTACAGGCTGTTCACATTATAATAACCCTCCATTCATCTACAGTCTACAGGCTGTTCACATTATAATAACCCTCCATTCATCTACAGTCTACAGGCTGTTCACATTATAATAACCCCCTCCATCCATCTACAGTCTACAGGCTACAGGCTGTTCACATTATAATAACCCTCCATTCATCTACAGTCTACAGGCTGTTCACATTATAATAACCCTCCATTCATCTACAGTCTACAGGCTGTTCACATTATAATAACCCTCCATTCATCTACAGTCTACAGGCTGTTCACATTATAATAACCCTCCATTCATCTACAGTCTACAGGCTGTTCACATTATAATAACCCTCCATTCATCTACAGTCTACAGGCTGTTCACATTATAATAACCCCCTCCATTCATCTACAGTCTACAGGCTGTTCACATTATAATAACCCTCCATTCATCTACAGTCTACAGGCTGTTCACATTATAATAACCCTCCATTCATCTACAGTCTACAGGCTGTTCACATTATAATAACCCTCCATTCATCTACAGTCTACAGGCTGTTCACATTATAATAACCCTCCATTCATCTACAGTCTACAGGCTGTTCACATTATAATAACCCTCCATTCATCTACAGTCTACAGGCTGTTCACATTATAATAACCCTCCATTCATCTACAGTCTACAGGCTGTTCACATTATAATAACCCCCTCCATTCATCTACAGTCTACAGGCTGTTCACATTATAATAACCCTCCATTCATCTACAGTCTACAGGCTGTTCACATTATAATAACCCTCCATTCATCTACAGTCTACAGGCTGTTCACATTATAATAACCCCCTCCATTCATCTACAGTCTACAGGCTACAGGCTGTTCACATTATAATAACCCTCCATTCATCTACAGTCTACAGGCTGTTCACATTATAATAACCCTCCATTCATCTACAGTCTACAGGCTGTTCACATTATAATAACCCCCTCCATTCATCTACAGTCTACAGGCTGTTCACATTATAATAACCCTCCATTCATCTACAGTCTACAGGCTGTTCACATTATAATAACCCTCCATTCATCTACAGTCTACAGGCTGTTCACATTATAATAACCCTCCATTCATCTACAGTCTACAGGCTACAGGCTGTTCACATTATAATAACCCCCTCCATTCATCTACAGTCTACAGGCTGTTCACATTATAATAACCCTCCATTCATCTACAGTCTACAGGCTGTTCACATTATAATAACCCCCTCCATTCATCTACAGTCCACAGGCTACAGGCTGTTCACATTATAATAACCCCCCTCCATTCATCTACAGTCTACAGGCTGTTCACATTATAATAACCCTCCATTCATCTACAGTCTACAGGCTGTTCACATTATAATAACCCTACATTCATCTACAGTCTACAGGCTGTTCACATTATAATAACCCTCCATTCATCTACAGTCTACAGGCTGTTCACATTATAATAACCCTCCATTCATCTACAGTCTACAGGCTGTTCACATTATAATAACCCTCCATTCATCTACAGTCTACAGGCTGTTCACATTATAATAACCCTCCATTCATCTACAGTCTACAGGCTACAGGCTGTTCACATTATAATAACCCTCCATTCATCTACAGTCTACAGCCTATTCACATTATAATAACCCTCCATTCATCTACAGGCTACAGGCTGTTCACATTATAATAACCCTCCATTCATCTACAGTCTACAGGCTGTTCACATTATAATAACCCTCCATTCATCTACAGTCTACAGGCTGTTCACATTATAATAACCCTCCATTCATCTACAGTCTACAGGCTGTTCACATTATAATAACCCTCCATTCATCTACAGTCTACAGGCTGTTCACATTATAATAACCCTCCATTCATCTACAGTCTACAGGCTGTTCACATTATAATAACCCTCCATTCATCTACAGTCTACAAGCTGTTCACATTATAATAACCCTCCATTCATCTACAGTCTACAGGCTGTTCACATTATAATAACCCTCCATTCATCTACAGTCTACAGGCTGTTCACATTATAATAACCCTCCATTCATCTACAGTCTACAGGCTGTTCACATTATAATAACCCTCCATTCATCTACAGTCTACAGGCTGTTCACATTATAATAACCCTCCATTCATCTACAGTCTACAGGCTGTTCACATTATAATAACCCTCCATTCATCTACAGTCTACAGGCTGTTCACATTATAATAACCCTCCATTCATCTACAGTCTACAGGCTGTTCACATTATAATAACCCCCTCCATTCATCTACAGTCTACAGGCTGTTCACATTATAATAACCCTCCATTCATCTACAGTCTACAGGCTGTTCATATTATAATAACCCTCCATTCATCTACAGTCTACAGGCTGTTCACATTATAATAACCCTCCATTCATCTACAGTCTACAGGCTGTTCACATTATAATAACCCCCTCCATTCATCTACAGTCTACAGGCTACAGGCTGTTCACATTATAATAACCCTCCATTCATCTACAGTCTACAGGCTGTTCACATTATAATAACCCTCCATTCATCTACAGTCTACAGGCTGTTCACATTATAATAACCCCCTCCATTCATCTACAGTCTACAGGCTGTTCACATTATAATAACCCTCCATTCATCTACAGTCTACAGGCTGTTCACATTATAATAACCCTCCATTCATCTACAGTCTACAGGCTGTTCACATTATAATAACCCTCCATTCATCTACAGTCTACAGGCTACAGGCTGTTCACATTATAATAACCCCCTCCATTCATCTACAGTCTACAGGCTGTTCACATTATAATAACCCTCCATTCATCTACAGTCTACAGGCTGTTCACATTATAATACCCCCCTCCATTCATCTACAGTCCACAGGCTACAGGCTGTTCACATTATAATAACCCCCCTCCATTCATCTACAGTCTACAGGCTGTTCACATTATAATAACCCTCCATTCATCTACAGTCTACAGGCTGTTCACATTATAATAACCCTACATTCATCTACAGTCTACAGGCTGTTCACATTATAATAACCCTCCATTCATCTACAGTCTACAGGCTGTTCACATTATAATAACCCTCCATTCATCTACAGTCTACAGGCTGTTCACATTATAATAACCCTCCATTCATCTACAGTCTACAGGCTGTTCACATTATAATAACCCTCCATTCATCTACAGTCTACAGGCTACAGGCTGTTCACATTATAATAACCCTCCATTCATCTACAGTCTACAGCCTATTCACATTATAATAACCCTCCATTCATCTACAGGCTACAGGCTGTTCACATTATAATAACCCTCCATTCATCTACAGTCTACAGGCTGTTCACATTATAATAACCCTCCATTCATCTACAGTCTACAGGCTGTTCACATTATAATAACCCTCCATTCATCTACAGTCTACAGGCTGTTCACATTATAATAACCCTCCATTCATCTACAGTCTACAGGCTGTTCACATTATAATAACCCTCCATTCATCTACAGTCTACAGGCTGTTCACATTATAATAACCCTCCATTCATCTACAGTCTACAAGCTGTTCACATTATAATAACCCTCCATTCATCTACAGTCTACAGGCTGTTTACATTATAATAACCCTCCATTCATCTACAGTCTACAGGCTGTTCACATTATAATAACCCTCCATTCATCTACAGTCTACAGGCTGTTCACATTATAATAACCCTCCATTCATCTACAGTCTACAGGCTGTTCACATTATAATAACCCTCCATTCATCTACAGTCTACAGGCTGTTCACATTATAATAACCCTCCATTCATCTACAGTCTACAGGCTGTTCACATTATAATAACCCCCTCCATTCATCTACAGTCTACAGGCTGTTCACATTATAATAACCCTCCATTCATCTACAGTCTACAGGCTGTTCACATTATAATAACCCTCCATTCATCTACAGTCTACAGGCTGTTCACATTATAATAACCCTCCATTCATCTACAGTCTACAGGCTGTTCACATTATAATAACCCCCTCCATTCATCTACAGTCTACAGGCTGTTCACATTATAATAACCCTCCATTCATCTACAGTCTACAGGCTGTTCACATTATTATAACCCTCCATTCATCTACAGTCTACAGGCTGTTCACATTATAATAACCCCCTCCATTCATCTACAGTCTACAGGCTACAGGCTGTTCACATTATAATAACCCTCCATTCATCTACAGTCTACAGGCTGTTCACATTATAATAACCCTCCATTCATCTACAGTCTACAGGCTGTTCACATTATAATAACCCTCCATTCATCTACAGTCTACAGGCTGTTCACATTATAATAACCCTCCATTCATCTACAGTCTACAGGCTGTTCACATTATAATAACCCTCCATTCATCTACAGTCTACAGGCTGTTCACATTATAATAACCCTCCATTCATCTACAGTCTACAGGCTGTTCACATTATAATAACCCTCCATTCATCTACAGTCTACAGGCTGTTCACATTATAATAACCCTCCATTCATCTACAGTCTACAGGCTGTTCACATTATAATAACCCCCTCCATTCATCTACAGTCTACAGGCTGTTCACATTATAATAACCCTCCATTCATCTACAGTCTACAGGCTGTTCACATTATAATAACCCTCCATTCATCTACAGTCTACAGGCTGTTCACATTATAATAACCCTCCATTCATCTACAGTCTACAGGCTGTTCACATTATAATAACCCCCTCCATTCATCTACAGTCTACAGGCTACAGGCTGTTCACATTATAATAACCCTCCATTCATCTACAGTCTACAGGCTGTTCACATTATAATAACCCTCCATTCATCTACAGTCTACAGGCTGTTCACATTATAATAACCCCCTCCATTCATCTACAGTCTACAGGCTGTTCACATTATAATAACCCTCCATTCATCTACAGTCTACAGGCTGTTCACATTATAATAACCCTCCATTCATCTACAGTCTACAGGCTGTTCACATTATAATAACCCTCCATTCATCTACAGTCTACAGGCTACAGGCTGTTCACATTATAATAACCCCCTCCATTCATCTACAGTCTACAGGCTGTTCACATTATAATAACCCTCCATTCATCTACAGTCTACAGGCTGTTCACATTATAATAACCCCCTCCATTCATCTACAGTCCACAGGCTACAGGCTGTTCACATTATAATAACCCCCCTCCATTCATCTACAGTCTACAGGCTGTTCACATTATAATAACCCTCCATTCATCTACAGTCTACAGGCTGTTCACATTATAATAACCCTACATTCATCTACAGTCTACAGGCTGTTCACATTATAATAACCCTCCATTCATCTACAGTCTACAGGCTGTTCACATTATAATAACCCTCCATTCATCTACAGTCTACAGGCTGTTCACATTATAATAACCCTCCATTCATCTACAGTCTACAGGCTGTTCACATTATAATAACCCTCCATTCATCTACAGTCTACAGGCTACAGGCTGTTCACATTATAATAACCCTCCATTCATCTACAGTCTACAGCCTATTCACATTATAATAACCCTCCATTCATCTACAGGCTACAGGCTGTTCACATTATAATAACCCTCCATTCATCTACAGTCTACAGGCTGTTCACATTATAATAACCCTCCATTCATCTACAGTCTACAGGCTGTTCACATTATAATAACCCTCCATTCATCTACAGTCTACAGGCTGTTCACATTATAATAACCCTCCATTCATCTACAGTCTACAGGCTGTTCACATTATAATAACCCTCCATTCATCTACAGTCTACAAGCTGTTCACATTATAATAACCCTCCATTCATCTACAGTCTACAGGCTGTTTACATTATAATAACCCTCCATTCATCTACAGTCTACAGGCTGTTCACATTATAATAACCCCCTCCATTCATCTACAGTCTACAGGCTGTTCACATTATAATAACCCTCCATTCATCTACAGTCTACAGGCTGTTCACATTATAATAACCCTCCATTCATCTACAGTCTACAGGCTGTTCACATTATAATAACCCTCCATTCATCTACAGTCTACAGGCTGTTCACATTATAATAACCCCCTCCATTCATCTACAGTCTACAGGCTACAGGCTGTTCACATTATAATAACCCCCCTCCATTCATCTACAGTCTACAGGCTGTTCACATTATAATAACCCTTCATTCATCTACAGTCTACAGGCTGTTCACATTATAATAACCCTCCATTCATCTACAGTCTACAGGCTGTTCACATTATAATAACCCTCCATTCATCTACAGTCTACAGGCTGTTCACATTATAATAACCCTCCATTCATCTACAGTCTACAGGCTGTTCACATTATAATAACCCTCCATTCATCTACAGTCTACAGGCTGTTCACATTATAATAACCCTCCATTCATCTACAGTCTACAGGCTGTTCACATTATAATAACCCCCTCCATTCATCTACAGTCTACAGGCTGTTCACATTATAATAACCCTCCATTCATCTACAGTCTACAGGCTGTTCACATTATAATAACCCTCCATTCATCTACAGTCTACAGGCTGTTCACATTATAATAACCCTCCATTCATCTACAGTCTACAGGCTGTTCACATTATAATAACCCCCTCCATTCATCTACAGTCTACAGGCTACAGGCTGTTCACATTATAATAACCCCCCTCCATTCATCTACAGTCTACAGGCTGTTCACATTATAATAACCCTTCATTCATCTACAGTCTACAGGCTGTTCACATTATAATAACCCTCCATTCATCTACAGTCTACAGGCTGTTCACATTATAATAACCCTCCATTCATCTACAGTCTACAGGCTGTTCACATTATAATAACCCTCCATTCATCTACAGTCTACAGGCTGTTCACATTATAATAACCCTCCATTCATCTACAGTCTACAGGCTGTTCACATTATAATAACCCTCCATTCATCTACAGTCTACAGGCTGTTCACATTATAATAACCCCCCTCCATTCATCTACAGGCTACAGGCTGTTCACATTATAATAACCCTCCATTCATCTACAGTCTACAGGCTGTTCACATTATAATAACCCTCCATTCATCTACAGGCTACAGGCTGTTCACATTATAATAACCCTCCATTCATCTACAGTCTACAGGCTGTTCACATTATAATAACCCTCCATTCATCTACAGTCTACAGGCTGTTCACATTATAATAACCCTCCATTCATCTACAGTCTACAGGCTGTTCACATTATAATAACCCTCCATTCATCTACAGTCTACAGGCTGTTCACATTATAATAACCCTCCATTCATCTACAGTCTACAGGCTGTTCACATTATAATAACCCTCCATTCATCTACAGTCTACAGGCTGTTCACATTATAATAACCCCCTCCATTCATCTACAGTCTACAGGCTGTTCACATTATAATAACCCTCCATTCATCTACAGTCTACAGGCTGTTCACATTATAATAACCCTCCATTCATCTACAGTCTACAGGCTACAGGCTGTTCACATTATAATAACCCCCTCCATTCATCTACAGTCTACAGGCTGTTCACATTATAATAACCCTCCATTCATCTACAGTCTACAGGCTGTTCACATTATAATAACCCTCCATTCATCTACAGTCTACAGGCTGTTCACATTATAATAACCCCCTCCATTCATCTACAGTCTACAGGCTACAGGCTGTTCACATTATAATAACCCTCCATTCATCTACAGTCTACAGGCTGTTCACATTATAATAACCCTCCATTCATCTACAGTCTACAGGCTGTTCACATTATAATAACCCTCCATTCATCTACAGTCTACAGGCTGTTCACATTATAATAACCCTCCATTCATCTACAGTCTACAGGCTGTTCACATTATAATAACCCTCCATTCATCTACAGTCTACAGGCTGTTCACATTATAATAACCCTCCATTCATCTACAGTCTACAGGCTGTTCACATTATAATAACCCTCCATTCATCTACAGTCTACAGGCTGTTCACATTATAATAACCCTCCATTCATCTACAGTCTACAGGCTGTTCACATTATAATAACCCCCTCCATTCATCTACAGTCTACAGGCTGTTCACATTATAATAACCCTCCATTCATCTACAGTCTACAGGCTGTTCACATTATAATAACCCTCCATTCATCTACAGTCTACAGGCTGTTCACATTATAATAACCCTCCATTCATCTACAGTCTACAGGCTACAGGCTGTTCACATTATAATAACCCCCTCCATTCATCTACAGTCTACAGGCTGTTCACATTATAATAACCCTCCATTCATCTACAGTCTACAGGCTGTTCACATTATAATAACCCTCCATTCATCTACAGTCTACAGGCTGTTCACATTATAATAACCCCCTCCATTCATCTACAGTCCACAGGCTACAGGCTGTTCACATTATAATAACCCCCCTCCATTCATCTACAGTCTACAGGCTGTTCACATTATAATAACCCTCCATTCATCTACAGTCTACAGGCTGTTCACATTATAATAACCCTACATTCATCTACAGTCTACAGGCTGTTCACATTATAATAACCCTCCATTCATCTACAGTCTACAGGCTGTTCACATTATAATAACCCTCCATTCATCTACAGTCTACAGGCTGTTCACATTATAATAACCCTCCATTCATCTACAGTCTACAGGCTGTTCACATTATAATAACCCTCCATTCATCTACAGTCTACAGGCTACAGGCTGTTCACATTATAATAACCCTCCATTCATCTACAGTCTACAGCCTATTCACATTATAATAACCCTCCATTCATCTACAGGCTACAGGCTGTTCACATTATAATAACCCTCCATTCATCTACAGTCTACAGGCTGTTCACATTATAATAACCCTCCATTCATCTACAGTCTACAGGCTGTTCACATTATAATAACCCTCCATTCATCTACAGTCTACAGGCTGTTCACATTATAATAACCCTCCATTCATCTACAGTCTACAGGCTGTTCACATTATAATAACCCTCCATTCATCTACAGTCTACAGGCTGTTCACATTATAATAACCCTCCATTCATCTACAGTCTACAGGCTGTTCACATTATAATAACCCCCTCCATTCATCTACAGTCTACAGGCTGTTCACATTATAATAACCCTCCATTCATCTACAGTCTACAGGCTGTTCACATTATAATAACCCCCTCCATTCATCTACAGTCTACAGGCTGTTCACATTATAATAACCCCCCTCCATTCATCTACAGTCTACAGGCTGTTCACATTATAATAACCCTCCATTCATCTACAGTCTACAGGCTGTTCACATTATAATAACCCTCCATTCATCTACAGTCTACAGGCTGTTCACATTATAATAACCCCCCTCCATTCATCTACAGTCTACAGGCTGTTCACATTATAATAACCCTCCATTCATCTACAGTCTACAGGCTGTTCACATTATAATAACCCCCCTCCAATCATCTACAGTCTACAGTCTACAGGCTGTTCACATTATAATAACCCTACATTAATCTACAGTCTACAGGCTGTTCACATTATAATAACCCTCCATTCATCTACAGTCTACAGGCTGTTCACATTATAATAACCCCCCTCCAATCATCTACAGTCTACAGTCTACAGGCTGTTCACATTATAATAACCCCCTCCAATCATCTACAGTCTACAGTCTACAGGCTGTTCACATTATAATAACCCCCCTCCATTCATCTACAGTCTACAGGCTGTGAAGTTGAAGTTAGAGCAGGGCTATTGTGACATATTCTATTTAGAGATGGGGTCAGCGTGTGTGTGTGTGTGTGTGTTTTTTACTGTGTATGTGTGTGTACGCAACACAGTCAGTACTACATAGAGTCACTTTAAAGAGATGACCTTGTTTCCATCGGACTAACTTTGCCTCTCTTTCCTTCCCCCCTTCATTCATTCCTCTCAGCATGTCAGAGGCTGTTCTCTATTCTATCTGGGGAACAGCAGTAAAGAACAAACTCCAGTTGAATAGAAAACACACAGAGTACATCACCGGCCGATCTCCTATTGACCTTTTGCTAATGCCACTTCTCTGTTTTCTCTCTCCGTGTGTGTGAGAGAGAGAGAGACACTGCGGTATCTATTTCACTTGTATTTCTATGTTCTCTTTCCCTCAAATCTGTTTACTCTAGAAATCTTAGCTACACGGCATTGTGTGTGTGTGTGTGTGTGAGGTTTGATTACAGTAAATTAGGATAGATCACATGTAGATGCAGTGGAGGTTTCATATCCACCCACACACACACAGCCAAATGCCTGAGGTCTGAATCTTTTCTTCTTGCTGCTCAATGAATGTCTATGAACTTCCAGAAAGACGGTGAGAGGGTACTAGCCTAGCCTAGCTTCATGAATTAGTCAATGGAAAAACACATATAACTACAGTAGCAAACCCTAGCTAGCCTAGCCTAGCTTCATGAATTAGTCAATGGAAAAACACATATAACTACAGTAGCAAACCCTAGCTAGCCTAGCCTAGCTTCATGAATTAGTCAATGGAAAAACACATATAACTACAGTAGCATACCCTAGCTAGCCTAGCCTAGCTTCATGAATTAGTCAATGGAAAAACACATATAAATACAGTAGCAAACCCTAGCTAGCCTAGCCTAGCTTCATGAATTAGTCAATGGAAAAACACATATAACTACAGTAGCAAACCCTAGCTAGCCTAGCCTAGCTTCATGAATTAGTCAATGGAAAAACACATATAAATACAGTAGCATACCCTAGCTAGCCTAGCCTAGCTTCATGAATTAGTCAATGGAGTTTACATGTACCTAGCCTTGGTATAGTTGGCCTAGCTCATCAATAATCAATGTAGTTAGAATGTATCATGCGTTAGCGTAGTTAGTTTAGCTTCATTAATTTGTTAATGGGAGAACACATAGTGGCTATATATACTTAGCAGCTGTAGGATAGGGCTACACTTGTGTCAATGCTAGTCTGACTGGACCAGCCAGCTGGGTCAAACACTGGGAGTGAGGCAGTAGTTATCTAATACATAAACACCACACACACCACTCTTTTTTCTCTCCTTTCTTTTCTTCTCCTCTGTTTTGTCCCATTCCCTGCTGTTTCTTTTAGGATTTTTTGGTCTCCCTCCCCTCCCATCTCCCTCCCTCCCTCCTTCCATCTCCCTCCCTCCCCTCCCTCCCCCCTTCCATCTCCCTCCCCCTCCTTCCATCTCCCTCCCTCCTTCCATCTCCCTCCCTCCCTCCCTCCCTCCCTCCCTCCCTCCCTCCCTCCCTCCTTCCATCTCCCTCCTTCCATCTCCCTCCCTCCCTCCATCTCCCTCCCTTCCTCCTTCCATCTCCCTCTCCTCCCCTCCCCTCCCTCCCTCCATCTCCCTCCCCTCCCTCCTTCCATCTCCCTCCCTCCCTCCTTCCCATCCCTCCCTCCCTCCCTCCCTCCCTCTCTTTTAGGGCGCACCCGCTGTCTATTAAACATCTTATTGACATGTAATCCTGTGTGAAAGAAACTATGAAATGAAAGAGAGATGGGGGAAAAGAGACAGATGGGGGGAAGACAGAGATTGGAGGAATGGAGATATAGGGAAACCCCAATTACTTTATTGCCACATTTAATAGATATAACTTCCTCTCTCTTCTTCTTTTTCCACCTCTCATCTCTTTCTCTTTCTCCTCCCCCTATCCCTCTGACCCTGACCCTTGAACTACGAACTCTAAGCTAGAGCCCGGTGAGGTTCACAAACGTATCTGTTCAGTCTGCCTACACACACACACGCGCACACACACACACTCCTCCTTTCCAGCACAGACAGCCCCATGCGGGACAGAGAGAAGAAAGACAGACTGACTTATCACCACAGTGACGTGAATGGTAGATTTATATGTTAGATAGCATCTACACTAACCTGAGAGAGAGAGAGAGAGAGAGAGAGAGAAAGGGAGAGAGTATGAGAGGGAGAGAGAGAAAGGGAGAGAGTATGAGAGGGAGTGAGAGAAAGGGAGAGAGTATGAGAGGGAGTGAGAGAGAGAGAGAGAGAGAGAGAGAGAGAGAGAGAGAGAGAGAGAGAGAGAGAGAGAGAGAGAGAGAGAGAGAGAGAGAGAGAGAGAGAGAGAGAGAAAGAGAGAGAGAGAAAGAGAGAGAGAGAGAGAGAGAGAGAACAGACACTGTATTCATTTCACAATTGTCAGCTGCGAGGGACGAATCAATGCGTATAAAGGGCTGAATGAAGAACGACAGACTATCTGAAAGAAGGGGGGAGAAAGAGAGAGAGAGAGGAGGGAGGGATGGGGGAGATTGATGGTTGAGGCAGCGGTGCTAACCAGAGGAGCCGGGAATTGTTTCTCGAAAGTGACGCGCACGCACGCAGGCACACACACACACACACACACAGACGCTTCAAACGTAAACAGTTGTAGCATAATGAGATATGAGAATGAGAATTGCAGTAGCTATGAGAATTGCAGTAGAAAATATTAATCAGTCTTTTCTTGCCAGGCACTGCAAGCAGGCAGCAGCCATATCTAAAGTCATATGCACATCACATGGTTGAATAAATATTCTATCCAACTAGACTCTGTCATCTATATATCTATTTACATACAATATCACTGTCCCCACTCAACTATGGCACATTTAATATCTACATGTTTTCCTATTGCCAGTTTCACAAACAAAAATACGACTATTCTATTCTGTATTCTATAGAACACTACAGTACTTGCTATCGAATTATGTAGTAAATTGTAGTATACTATAGAATACTATACTACACACTGTAGTATCCCTCGATCATGTGTAGTACTTAGCATAGCATATTGTGGTATATTGCAGAATACTATAGTAAATACTACAGCATTATCTACAAAAAATACTGTAGTAAATACTACAGAAATGTCTGCAAAAACACTAAACAAATATATAGAAAATGCTACAGTGTTAGATTTGAATAAACCCTGCCCCTGTCCCATATCCCAAATTCTGTCGCCGTCAGTGAGAAACCTACATGCCGACCACAGATCATATATTGAATGTTCTATAAAAAGAGCAGAAGATCTGAACTCTCCATTCAGACCCCAGTTCTACCTACCTACCTACCTACCTACCTACCTACCTACCTACCTACCTACCTACCTACCTACCTACCTACAGGTTATGGAACATTCAGACCACAGTCCTACCTACCTACCTACCTACCTACCTACCTACCTACCTACCTACCTACCTACCTACCTACCTACAGGTTATGGAACATTCAGACCCCAGTCCTACCTACCTACCTACCTACCTACCTACCTACCTACCTACCTACAGGTTATGGAACATTCAGACCCCAGTCCTACCTACCTACCTACCTACCTACCTACCTACCTACCTACCTACCTACCTACCTACCTACCTACCTACCTACCTACCTACAGGTTATGGAACATTCAGACCCCAGTCCTACCTACCTACCTACCTACCTACCTACCTACCTACCTACCTACCTACCTACCTACCTACCTACCTACCTACCTACCTACAGGTTATGGAACATTCAGACCCCAGTCCTACCTACCTACCTACTTACAGGTTATGGAACATTCAGACCCCAGTCCTACCTACCTACCTACCTACCTACCTACCTACCTACCTACCTACCTACCTACCTACCTACCTACCTACCGGTTAAAGAATATTCAGACCCCAGTCTTACCTACCTACCTACCTACCTACCTACCTACCTACCTACCTACCTACCTACCTACCTACCTACCTACCTACCTACCTACCTACAGGTTAAAGAATATTCAGACCCCAGTCCTACCTACCTACCTACCTACCTACCTACAGGTTAAAGAATATTCAGACCCCAGTCTTACCTACCTACCTACCTACCTACCTACCTACCTACCTACCTACCTACCTACCTACAGGTTAAAGAATATTCAGACCCCAGTCTTACCTACCTACCTACCTACCTACCTACCTACCTACCTACCTACCTACCTACCTACCTACAGGTTAAAGAATATTCAGACCCCAGTCCTACCTACCTACCTACCTACAGGTTAAAGAATATTCAGACCCCAGTCTTACCTACCTACCTACCTACCTACCTACCTACCTACCTACCTACCTACCTACCTACCTACCTACAGGTTAAAGAATATTCAGACCCCAGTCTTACCTACCTACCTACCTACCTACCTACCTACCTACAGGTTAAAGAATATTCAGACCACAGTCCTACCTACCTAACTACAGTAGTCACCTGGAAGGCATTTAAATTAACAAGTGTGCCATGTTAAAAGTTAATTTGGGGAATTTCTTTCCCTTTTAATGCATTTGAGCAAATCAGTTGTGTTGTGACAAGGTAGGGGTGATATACAGAAGATAGCCCTATTTGGTAAAAGACCAAGTCCATGTTATGGCAAGAACAGCTCAAATAAGCAAAGAGAAATGACAGTCCATCATTACTTTAAGACATTTATTTGCAGCCCTAATAAATACTTCACAGAGTTCAAGTAACAGACACATCTCAACATCAACTGTTTAGAGGAGACTGCGTGGATCAGGCCTTCATGGTCGAATTGCTGCAAAGAAACCACTAAAGGACACCAATAAGAAGAAGAGACTTGCTTGGGCCAAGAAACACGAGCAATGGACATTAGACCGGTGGAAATCTGTCCTTTGGTCTGATGAGTCCAAATTTGACTAACTAACTAACTGCCGTATGTAAACGGATGATCTCCTCATGTGTTGTTCCCACTGTGAAGCATGGAGGAGGAGGTGTGATGGTGTGGGGGTGCTTTGCTGGTGACACTGTCTGTGATTTATTTAGAATTAAAGGCACAATTA
The DNA here is from genome assembly GCF_045679555.1 of Salvelinus alpinus. Classification (NCBI taxonomy): domain Eukaryota; kingdom Metazoa; phylum Chordata; class Actinopteri; order Salmoniformes; family Salmonidae; genus Salvelinus; species Salvelinus alpinus. The sequence continues at coordinate 25,026,903 of NC_092116.1, forward strand.
ACCAGCATGGCTACCACAGCATTCTGCAGCGATACGCCATACGATCTGGTTGCGCTTAGTGGGACTATCTTTTGTTTTTCAACAGGACAATGACCCAACACACCTTCAGGCTGTGAAAGGTCTATTTGACCAAGAAGGAGAGTGATGGAGTGCTGCATCAGATAACCTGGCCTCCACAATCACCCAACCTCAACCCAATTGAGATGGTTTGGGATGAGTTGGAACGTAGATTGAAGGAAAAGCAGCCAACAAGTGCTCAGCATATGTGGGAACTCCTTCAAGGCTGTTGGAAAAGCATTCCTCATGAAGCTGGTTGAGAGAATGCTAAGAGTGTGCAAAGCTGTCATCAAGGGTGGCTACTTTGAAGAATATATAAAATATATTTTGATTTGATTAACACTTTTTTGGTTACTACATGATCCCATATGTGTTATTTCATAGTTTTGATGTCTTCACTATTATTCTACAATGTAGAAAATAGTAAAATAAAGAAAAACCCTTGAATGAGTAGGTGTGTTCAAACTTTTGACTGGTACTATATACAGTGGGGAGAACAAGTATTTGATACACTGCCGATTTTGCAGGTTTTCCTACTTACAAAGCATGTAGAGATCTGTAATTTTTATCACAGGTACACTTCAACTGTGAGAGACGGAATCTAAAACAAAAATCCAGAAAATCACATTGTATGATTTTTAAGTAATTAATTTGCATTTTATTGCATGACATAAGTATTTGATACATCAGAAAAGCAGAACTTAATATTTGGTACAAAAACCTTTGTTTGCAATTACAGAGATCATACGTTTCCTGTAGTTCTTGACCAGGTTTGCACACACTGCAGCAGGGATTTTGGCCCACTCCTCCATACAGACCTTCTCCAGATCCTTCAGGTTTCGGGGCTGTCGCTGGGCAATACGGACTTTCAGCTCCCTCCAAAGATTTTCTATTGGGTTCAGGTCTGGAGACTGGCTAGGCCACTCCAGGACCTTGAGATGCTTCTTACGGAGCCACTCCTTAGTTGCCATGGCTGTGTGCTTCGTGTCGTTGTCATGCTGGAAGACCCAGCCACGACCCATCTTCAATGCTCTTACTGAGGGAAGGAGGTTGTTGGCCAAGATCTCGCGATACATGGCCCCATCCATCCTCCCCTCAATACGGTGCAGTCGTCCTGTCCCCTTTGCAGAAAAGCATCCCCAAAGAATGATGTTTCCACCTCCATGCTTCACGGTTGGGATGGTGTTCTTGGGGTTGTACTCATACTTCTTCTTCCTCCAAACACGGCGAGTGGAGTTAGACCAAAAAGCTCTATTTTTGTCTCATCAGACCACATGACCTTCTCCCATTCCTCCTCTGGATCATCCAGATGGTCATTGGCAAACTTCAGACAGGCCTGGACATGCACTGGCTTAAGCAGGGGGACCTTGCGTGCGCTGCAGGATTTTAATCCATGACGGCGTAGTGTGTTACTAATGGTTTTCTTTGAGACTGTGGTCCCAGCTCTCTTCAGGTCATTGACCAGGTCCTGCCGTGTAGTTCTGGGCTGATCCCTCACCTTCCTCATGATCATTGATGCCCCACGAGGTGAAATCTTGCATGGAGCCCCAGACCGAGGGTGATTGACCGTCATCTTGAACTTCTTCCATTTTCTAATAATTGCGCCAACAGTTGTTTCCTTCTCACTAAGCTGCTTGCCTATTGTCCTGTAGCCCATCCCAGCCTTGTGCAGGTCTACAATTTTATCCCTGATGTCCTTACACAGCTCTCTGGTCTTGGCCATTGTGGAGAGGTTGGAATCTGTTTGATTGAGTGTGTGGACAGGTGTCTTTTATACAGGTAACGAGTTCAAACAGGTGCAGTTAATACAGGTAATGAGTGGAGAACAGGAGGGCTTCTTAAAGAAAAACTAACAGGTCTGTGAGAGCCGGAATTCTTACTGGTTGGTAGGTGATCAAATACTTATGTCATGCAATAAAATGCAAATTAATTATTTAAAAATCATACAATGTGAGTTTCTGGATTTTTGTTTTAGATTCCGTCTCTCACAGTTGAAGTGTACCTATGATAAAAATTACAGACCTCTACATGCTTTGTAAGTAGGAAAACCTGCAAAATCGGCAGTGTATCAAATACTTGTTCTCCCCACTGTATATATATATATATTACACTCCAGATACAAACTACCAACAACAAACAATAACTATATCTGCCCAGACCCGCAGGCTCACACCCCCATCCCTAGTGCCTGGCCACACCCCCATCCCCAGTGCCTGGCCACACCCCCATCCCCAGTCCCAGTGCCTGGCCACACCCCCATCCCCGGTGCCTGGCCACACCCCCATCCCCAGTGCATGGCCACACCCCCATCCCCAGTGCCTGGCCACACCCCCATCCCCAGTGCCTGGCCACACCCCCATCCCCAGTGCCTGGCCACACCCCCATCCCCAGTGCCTGGCCACACCCCCATCCCTAGTGCCTGGCCACACCCCCATCCCTAGTGCCTGGCCACACCCCCCATCCCTAGTGCCTGGCCACACCCCCATCCCTAGTGCCTGGCCACACCCCCATCCCCAGTGCCTGGCCACACCCCCATCCCCAGTGCCTGGCCACACCCCCATCCCCAGTGCCTGGCCACACCCCCATCCCCAGTGCCTGGCCACACCCCCATCCCCAGTGCATGCATTATTGTTTGCCACTTGGCCTTAAATTGTACCAATTTGTTTTCTTCTCGGTTGCCCATGCTATTTCAGTATTTCAAGAATAAAATCGTAAACGAAAGTAAAATAAAAACGTTTAAAAAAGTAACACAATAAAATTACATAAATATAACGAGGCTATATACCGAGTAAATGTGCGGGGATACAGGTTAGTCGAGGTAATTTGTACATTTGGGTAAAGTGACAATGCATAGATAATATTAAGTGAGAGGTGGGTGTCAATGTAAATAGTCTGGGTGGCCATTTGATTAATTGTTCAGCAGTCTTATGGCTTTGGGGTAGAAGCTGTTTTGGTCCTAGACTTGGCGCTTCGGTACCGCTTGCTGTGCTGTAGCAGAGAGAACAGTCTGACTTGGGTGGCTGGAGTCTGACCATTTTTTGGTGTTTATATTATAGTAAACTGTAAATACTACAGTAAATTCCGCAAAAACACTACAGTGAATTCTATAGTTTTCCTACCATAGTATACTATAGTATTTTTTCATGTGGGAAGTGCTATCCAGTATGTAGTGCATAGCGGTTAGGGCTTTTAAATGTGTGGGTGTATGTGTATGTGTGTGTATGTGTGAGTGTGTGTGTATGTGTGAGTGTGTGTATGTTTTATAGTAAGCCTCTTAGGGCAGACCCCGAAAGCGTTAGAGAGACGAAAGGAAGCAGATTCCCTCCCTCCCTCTCTACCCCTCCCTCCCTCCCTCCCTCCCTCTCTACCCATCCCTCCCTCCCTCCCTCTCTACCCATCCCTCCCTCCCTCCCCCCCTCCCTCCCTCCCTCTCTACCCATCCCTCCCTCCCTCCCTCTCTACCCATCCCTCCCTCCCTCCCTCTCTACCCCTCCCTCCCTCCCTCCCTCTCTACCCCTCCCTCCCTCCCTCTCTACCCCTCCCTCCCTCCCTCCCTCTCTACCCATCACTCCCTCCATCCCGCTCTACCATCCCTCCCTCCCTCAGTAATGGTTCATGGGGGGATTATGTGGCCACAGCAGACCCTTTGTTGCTGTAATAAAATAAATGGTATTTTAAATGATGGAGGGAGGGAGGGATGAAGTGAGGGAGGAAGGGAGGGGTAGAGAGAGAAAAAAATAAAGAGAGAGAGAGACAGAAAGAAAGAGAGAAGAGAGCGAGAGAGAGAGAGAGAGAGGGAGCGCTATGTCACAGATTAGCTGATAGAAGGCCACAGCGCAGAGAGATTAAGTGCTACAGTACCTTCTGTAGAAACACACACACACACACACACACACACACACACACACACACACACACACACACACACACACACACACACACACACACACACACACACACACACACACACACACACACAGATGTGTATGAACTAATATAGACAACGACGAGGTCCTGTTTGTCTCTACCTGCACATCATCGTCTGCACATCTATCACTCCAGTGTTAATTGCTAAATTGTAATTATTTTGCCACTACGGCCTATTTATTTCCTTACCTCCCTAATCTTACTACATTTGCACACACTGTAGATAGACTTTTTCTATTGTATTATTGACTGCATGTTTGTTTATTCCATGTGTAACTCTGTGTTGTTGTTTGTGTCGCACTGCTTTGCTTTATCTTGGCCAGGTCGCAGTTGCAAATGAGAACTTGTTCTCAACTGGCCTACCTGGTTAAATAAAGGTGAAATAATAAATAAATAAATAAATACAATAACCTTTAAGAAAAACCTTCAAACAATTGCTTCAAGCACCCATAATGCCTGACTGGTGTAACATTATACTGTATTACATAGTGTCAGGTCAACTGGCAAGGAAACCTTTAGTACAGTAGTACAGCAGAACAGTAGTACAGTAATACTGTATTATAGTACATTAGTAGTACAGCAGAACAGTAGTACAGTAATACAGTATTATAGTACATTAGTAGTACAGTATTATAGTAGATTAGTAGTACAGCAGAACAGTAGTACAGTAATACAGTATTATAGTACATTAGTAGTACAGCAGAACAGTAGTACAGTAATACAGTATTATAGTACATTAGTAGTACAGCATTATAGTAGATTAGTAGTACAGCAGAACAGTAGTACAGTAATACAGTATTATAGTACATTAGTAGTACAGCAGAACAGTAGTACAGTAATACAGTATTATAGTACATTAGTAGTACAGTATTATAGTACATTAGTAGTACAGCAGAACAGTAGTACAGTAATACAGTATTATAGTACATTAGTAGTACAGTAATATAGTAGATTAGTAGTACAGCAGAACAGTAGTACAGCAGAACAGTAGTACAGCAGAACAGTAGTACAGTTATACAGTATTATAGTAGATTAGTAGTACAGTATTATAGTAGATTAGTAGTACAGCAGAACAGTAGTACAGTAATACAGTATTATAGTAGATAAGTAGTACAGTAGAACAGTATTATAGTATACAGTAGAACAGTATTATAGTAGAACAGTATTATAGTATTACAGTAGAACAGTAGAACAGTAAAACAGTATTATAGTATACAGTAGAACAGTATTATAGTATTACAGTAGAACAGTATTATAGTATTACAGTAGAACAGTAAAATGGTATTATAGTATTACAGTAGAACAGTAGTATAGTATTACAGTAGAACCGTAGAATGGTAGAACAGTATTATAGTATACAATAGAACAGTATTATAGTATTACAGTAGAACAGTAGAATGGTAAAACAGTATTATAGTATTACAGTAGAACAGTATTATAGTATTACAGTAGAACAGTAAAACAGTATTACAGTATTACAGTAGAACAGTAACACGGTATTATAGTATACAGTAGAACAGTATTATAGTATTACAGTAGAACAGTATTATAGTATACAGTAGAACAGTATTATAGTATTACAGTAGAACAGTAAAACAGTATTACAGTATTACAGTAGAACAGTAAAACGGTATTATAGTATACAGTAGAACAGTAAAACAGTATTACAGTATTACAGTAGAAAAGTATTATAGTATTACAGTAGAACAGTAATATAGTATTCAGGATATACACCAGTATAACTTTCAGGTATATTATTAATAATAGTGTAGTATTGTACAGTATATGAGTGAGTGTCTTTGTTCTGACTGGGCCAAGTTACACACTAGAGGATGTACCTCCCTCCTTCCCTCCCTCTCTGATCACACAACATTGTCTACACTTTCCTTCCGGACAGACAGATGGAGAGAACAGCAAGCCTCTCTTTCTCTCACTTACTCTCTTGCTCGCTCTCTTTTGTTATCTCATTCTGTCACTCTCTCTCAATTCAATTCAATTTCAATTTAAGGGCTTTATTGGCATGGGAAACATATGTTTACATTGCCAAAGCAAGTGAAGAGGATAATAAACTAAAGTGATGGACACAATAAAAAATAACAGTTAACATTACTCACAGAAGTTCTCTCTCTTTCTGTGTCTAACACTTTCTCGAGTTCACTCTCTCTCTCGCTCTCTCCCTCTGTTGTTGTGTCTCATCCCCTCCCCTCTCTCGGGCTCTCTCCCTCTGTTGGTGTGTCTCATCCCCTCCCCTCTCTCTCCCTCTCTCGCTCTCTTTCCCTCTGTTGTTGTGTCTCATCCCCTCCTCTCTCTCTCCCTCTCTCGCTCTCTTTCCCTCTGGTGTTGTGTCTCATCCCCTCCCCTCTCTCGCTCTCTTTCCCTCTGTTGTTGTGTCTCATCCCCTCCTCTCTCTCTCCCTCCATCCCTCTCCACTTCCCAGTGACCTGTAGGTTAGGGAGGGACATAATACAGGAGTTCTACAGGTTGCCTTGGCGATGAAGGAAAGTCCCCTCTTCCATAATGGCCTCCATTCATATCTTTGAGGAGGAGAGCGTCAGAGAGGGGAGGAGAGGGTGGGTCAGAGAGGGGAGGAGAGGGTGGGTCAGAGGGGGGAGGAGAGGGTGGGTCAGAGGGGGGAGGAGAGGGCGTGAGGGGGTGTACTGTATACTGTATCAACCACAGCCAAAATAAATCTCCGAACAGAGAACGAAAGAGAGGGGATAGAGAAGAGCAAAGACCAGTGAAAGCAGAGGAAGTAATTGCGAGAAACAGCCAGTAGGTGAAAGCTGTGGCTGTGAAACGTCTAGATGTTCATGATACAGAAACCAGATCCAAACTAATACTGTAGCTTGTGTTGTGTAGCGTATTTAAAACGTCTGTGTTTTGTTCTGTGCTCTTACACTCCGGTACAACACAGTTCATGTCTTCAGGCCAGTTTAACTACAGCCCAGTGTCTCTACATTTTCACTAGCTGCTGTGACAGTGAGTGACGCCAGAGAAAGCCTCTGTCCCAGCTGAGAAAGTTACACAATCAGAATGTGAACAGTATCAATGAATTAAACATTTCCAAAGGAACAGCCAATAGGGCCGGTCAACCCACCACGGAACATACTGTACCTTTGAATACTTTATTTGGCATATATTCTAATTCTACGTTCACCTCATGGGACTCTTTACTAGCTATTCTAAATGTGTGTCTCGTCCTCCACCCGGTGTCTGTCCGCTGACTGACTCTGCAGCGTAGGGAAGGGATTGAAACTGGGATTGGGATTAGGTCATCCTGGGGTGGGGGGGGGGTAGCGACAGCCTATATTCCAGAGAGGGGAGCTGGGGAAGAATGATGACCTCACCTGATTCTCCCTCCTCCTAACCTAGAGCCAGCTAATCACATCAACCTGGAATATGTCTGTCTGTCTGCCTGCCTGCCTATCTGTCTGTCTGTCTGTCTGTCTGTCTGTCTGTCTGTCTGCCTGCCTATCTGTCTGTCTGTCTGCCTGCCTATCTGTCTGTCTGTCTGTCTGTCTGTCTGTCTGTCTGTCTGTCTGTCTGTCTGTCTGTCTGTCTGCCTGCCTGCCTGCCTGTCTGTCTGTCTGTCTGTCTGTCTGTCTGCCTGCCTGCCTGCCTGCCTGCCTGCCTGCCTGCCTGTCTGTCTGTCTGTCTGTCTCTGTCTGTCTGTCTGTCTGCCTGCCTATCTGTCTGCCTATCTGTCTGTCTGCCTGTCTGTCTGTCTGTCTGTCTGCCTGCCTGCCTGTCTGTCTGCCTGCCTGCCTGCCTGTCTGTCTGTCTGTCTGTCTGTCTGTCTGTCTGTCTGTCTGTCTGTCTGTCTGCCTGCCTGCCTGTCTGTCTGTCTGTCTGCCTGTCTGTCTGTCTGTCTGTCTGTCTGTCTGTCTGTCTGTCTGTCTGTCTGTCTGTCTGCCTGTCTGTCTGTCTGCCTGCCTATCTGTCTGTCTGCCTGCCTGTCTGTCTGCCTGCCTGTCTTGTACAGAGATACTACTACAGTCACACAGGTACTACTACAGTCACACAGGTACAACTACAGTCACAACTACAGTTATAGAGGTACAACTACAGTCACACAGGTACAACTACAGTCACGCAGGTACAACTACAGTTACACAGGTACAACTATAGTCACAACTACAGTCACAGAGGTACAACTACAGTCACAACTACAGTTACACAGGTACAACTACAGTCACAACTACAGTCACAGAGGTACAACTACAGTCACAGAGGTACAACTACAGTAACACAGGTACAACTACAGTAACATGCATACAACTACAGTCACACAGGTACAACTACAGTCACACAGGTACAACTACAGTAACACAGGTACAACTACAGTTACAGAGGTACAACTACAGTCACACAGGTACGACTACAGTCACACAGGTACAACTATAGTCACACCGGTACAACTACAGTCACAGAGGTACAACTACAGTCACACCAGTACAACTACAGTCACAGAGGTACAACTACAGTCACACAGGTACAACTACAGTCACACAGGTACAACTACAGTCACAGAGGTACAACTACAGTCACACAGGTACAACTATAGTCACACAGGTACAACTACAGTCACAGAGGTACAACTACAGTCACAGAGGTACAACTACAGTCACAGAGGTACAACTACAGTCACACAGGTACAACTACAGCCACACAGGTACAACTACAGTCACACAGGTACAACTACAGTCACACAGGTACAACTACAGTCACACAGGTACAACTACAGCCACACAGGTACAACTACAGTCACACAGGTACAACTACAGTCACACATGTACAACTACAGTCACACAGGTACAACTACAGTCACAGAGGTACAAAGATACAACTAGTCAGAGGGCAAAGATACTCAACTACAGTTATAGAGGTACAACTACAGTCACACAGGTACAACTATAGTAACACAGCTACAACTACAGTCACACAGGTACAACTACAGTCACACAGGTACAACTACAGTCACACAGGTACAACTACAGTCACACAGGTACAACTACAGTCACACAGGTACAAAGATCAACTAGTCAGAGGGCAAAGACACTCAACTACAGTTATAGAGGGAAAATAACTTAGCAAATCTAGCAGTCGTCTTGTCTAAACTTTGGTCATACACTATAAACATTATAAAGTGACGTACCAAGTGTTCTGCTAATACCGCCCTCTCCCTCTTTCTCTGTGTTATTTTAGCCTTGGACCAATAGAACTAACACACTGTTCAGCCAACACTCTCACTAGTCCAGCTCTTTCTATTGTCTGTCCTCCTCTCCTCCCTTCTTCCCTTCTGCTGTGCCAGGTCATGTCTATCCCAGACAGAGAGGAGAACTGAGAGAGGGATACTGCCTGTATCTAGTGGAGTGGGAGACAAGGGGAGTAGAGGAGGGGAGAGGGGGAGGACAAGACAGCTGAACTGAGTACCTTTTGTTTGACTAACGCCTCCTAGATCTCTCATTCTCCCTCTCCATGTCTCTCTCTCTCCCCCACCTCTCTATATCTGTCTCTCTCCCCAACTCTCCATCTCTCTCTCTCTCCCCCACCTCTCTATATCTGTCTCTCTCCCCACCTCTCCATATCTCTCTCTCTCCCCCACCTCTCCATCTATCTCTCTCTCCCCACCTCTCCATATCTCTCTCTCTCCCCCACCTCTCTATCTCTCTCTCCCCCACCTCTCTATATCTGTCTCTCTCCCCACCTCTCCATCTCTCTCTCTCTCCCCCATCTCTCCATCTCTCTCTCTCTCCCCCACCTCTCTATATCTGTCTCTCTCCCCACCTCTCTATCTCTCTCTCCCCACCTCTCCATATCTCTCTCTCTCCCCCACCTCTCTATATCTGTCTCTCTCCCCACCTCTCCATATCTCTCTCTCTCCCCCACCTCTCTATATCTGTCTCTCTCCCCACCTCTCCATATCACCCCCACTCTCCCCCACCTCTCCATCTCTCTCTCTCTCCCCCATCTCTCTATATCTGTCTCTCTCCCCACATCTCTCTCTCCCCACCTCTCTCTCTCTCCCCCACCTCTCCATGTCTCTCTCTCTCCCCCACCTCTCTATATCTGTCTCTCTCCCCACCTCTCCATCTCTCTCTCTCTCCCCCACCTCTCCATGTCTCTCTCTCTCCCCCACCTCTCTATATCTGTCTCTCTCCCCACCTCTCCATATCTCTCTCTCTCCCCCACCTCTCCATCTCTCTCTCTTCCCCACCTCTCCATATCTCTCTCTCTCCCCACCTCTCCATCTCTCTCTCTCTTCCCCACCTCTCCATCTCTCTCTCTCTCCCCCACCTCTCCATATCTGTCTCTCTCCCCACCTCTCCATCTCTCTCTCTCTCCCCCACCTCTCCATGTCTCTCTCTCTCCCCCACCTCTCTATATCTGTCTCTCTCCCCACCTCTCCATATCTCTCTCTCTCCCCCACCTCTCTATATCTGTCTCTCTCCCCACCTCTCCATATCACCCCCACTCTCCCCCACCTCTCCATCTCTCTCTCTCTCCCCCATCTCTCTATATCTGTCTCTCTCCCCACATCTCTCTCTCCCCACCTCTCTCTCTCTCCCCCACCTCTCCATGTCTCTCTCTCTCCCCCACCTCTCTATATCTGTCTCTCTCCCCACCTCTCCATCTCTCTCTCTCTCCCCCACCTCTCCATGTCTCTCTCTCTCCCCCACCTCTCTATATCTGTCTCTCTCCCCACCTCTCCATATCTCTCTCTCTCCCCCACCTCTCCATCTCTCTCTCTCTTCCCCACCTCTCCATATCTCTCTCTCTCCCCACCTCTCCATCTCTCTCTCTCTCCCCCACCTCTCCATGTCTCTCTCTCTCCCCCACCTCTCTATATCTGTCTCTCTCCCCACCTCTCCATCTCTCTCTCTCTCCCCCACCTCTCCATGTCTCTCTCTCTCCCCCACCTCTCTATATCTGTCTCTCTCCCCACCTCTCCATCTCTCTCTCTCTCCCCCACCTCTCCATATCTCTCTCTCCCCAACCTCGCCATCTCTCTCTCCCCCACCTCTCCATATCTCTCTCTCTCCCCCACCTCTCTATATCTCTCTCTCTCCCCCACCTCTCTACATCTCTCTCTCTCCCCAACCTCGCCATCTCTCTCTCCCCCACCTCTCCATGTCTCTCTCTCTCCCCCACCTCTCTATATCTCTCTCTCTCCCCCACCTCTCTATATCTCTCTCTCTCCCCCACCTCTCCATGTCTTTCTCTCTCCCCAACCTCTCCATATATCTGTCTCTCCCCCACCTCTCCATCTCTCTCTCTCTCCCCCACCTCTCTATCTCTCTCTCCCCCACCTCTCCATGTCTCTCTCTCTCCCCCACCTCTCCATATCTCTCTCTCTCCCCCACCTCTCCATATCTCTCTCTCTCTCCCCCACCTCTCCATATCTCTCTCTCCCCCACCTCTCCATATCTCTCTCTCCCCCACCTCTCCATATCTCTCTCTCCCCCACCTCTCCATATCTCTCTCTCTCCCCAACCTCTCCATATCTCTCTCTCTCCCCCACCTCTCCATCTCTCTCTCTCTCCCCCACCTCTCTATCTCTCTCTCCCCACCTCTCCATATCTCTCTCTCCCCCACCTCTCCATATCTCTCTCTCTCCCCCACCTCTCCATATCTCTCTCTCTCCCCCACCTCTCCATATCTCTCTCTCTCCCCCACCTCTCCATATCTCTCTCTCTCCCCCACCTCTCCATATCTGTCTCTCTCCCCACCTCTCCATATCTCTCTCTCTCCCCCACCTCTCCATATCAATTTCAATATAAGGGCTTTATTGACATGGGAAACATATGTTTACATTGTCAAAGCAAGTGAAATAGATAATAACAATAAAAAATGTACAGTAAATATTACACTCACAAAAGTTCTGCTGTGGCCCCAGGACCAGCTTGCTTTGGGGACTCTTCTCCAGGTTCATCTCTCTGTAGGTGATGGCTTTGTTATGGAAGGTTTGGGAATCACTTCCTTTTAGGTGGTTGTAGAATTTAACGTCTCTTTTCTGAATTTGGATAATTAACGGGTCTTGGACAAATTCTCTCTCTCTCTCTCAAAGTGATCTCAGAGCAGCTGTCTCTTTTCTTATCTCACTCCACCCTGCTCTCTACACACTCTCCATTCACTCTTTCACAAACTCCCTGCTCCCTGCTAACCCTAACCCTAACCCCCTGAGTGGTCTCCATGACGACGAGGTGTAGTTAGGTGGACAAGACAACCAATCCCCTCTGGGTGGGTGGAGGTGACGCACACTAACCTGCTAGTGCGTCACAGGACTGGGACTCTAAGGAGACCAATCATATGTCTCCAATGACCTTTGAGATCTGACTAGGGGGTTAGTGGTAGACTAACACAGAACAGAACCATACTGTAGGAACACCGGGGTCTGACTAGGGGGTTAGTGGTAGACTAACACAGAACAGAACCATACTGTAGGAACACCGGGGTCTGACTAGGGGGTTAGTGGTAGACTAACACAGAACAGAACCATACTGTAGGAACACAGTGGTCTGACTAGGGGGTTAGTGGTAGACTAACACAGAACAGAACCATACTGTAGGAACACAGGGGTCTGACTAGGGGGTTAGTGGTAGACTAAGAGAACCATACTGTAGGAACACAGGGGTCTGACTAGGGGGTTAGTGGTAGACTAACAGAACCATACTGTAGGAACACAGGGGTCTGACTAGGGGGTTAGTGGTAGACTAACACAGAACAGAACTATACTGTAGGAACACAGGGGTCTGACTAGGGGGTTAGTGGTAGACTAACAGAACTATACTGTAGGAACACAGGGGTCTGACTAGGGGGTTAGTGGTAGACTAACAAGACCATACTGTAGGAACACAGGGGTCTGACTAGGGGGTTAGTGGTAGACTAACACAGAACAGAACCATACTGTAGGAACACAGGGGTCTGACTAGGGGGTTAGTGGTAGACTAACACAGAACAGAACCATACTGTAGGAACACAGGGGTCTGACTAGGGGGTTAGTGGTAGACTAACAGAACTATACTGTAGGAACACAGGGGTCTGACTAGGGGGTTAGTGGTAGACTAACAGAACTATACTGTAGGAACACAGGGGTCTGACTAGGGGGTTAGTGGTAGACTAACAAGACCATACTGTAGGAACACAGGGGTCTGACTAGGGGGTTAGTGGTAGACTAACAGAACTATACTGTAGGAACACAGGGGTCTGACTAGGGGGTTAGTGGTAGACTAACAGAACTATACTGTAGGAACACAGGGGTCTGACTAGGGGGTTAGTGGTAGACTAACAGAACCATACTGTAGGAACACAGTGATCTGACTAGGGGGTTAGTGGTAGACTAACAAGACCATACTGTAGGAACACAGGGGTCTGACTAGGGGGTTAGTGGTAGACTAACAGAACTATACTGTAGGAACACAGGGGTCTGACTAGGGGGTTAGTGGTAGACTAACAAGACCATACTGTAGGAACACAGGGGTCTGACTAGGGGGTTAGTGGTAGACTAACACAGAACCATACTGTAGGAACACAGGGGTCTGACTAGGGGGTTAGTGGTAGACTAACACAGAACAGAACCATACTGTAGGAACACAGGGGTCTGACTAGGGGGTTAGTGGTAGACTAACACAGAACAGAACCATACTGTAGGAACACAGGGGTCTGACTAGGGGGTTAGTGGTAGACTAACAAGACCATACTGTAGGAACACAGGGGTCTGACTAGGGGGTTAGTGGTAGACTAACAAGACCATACTGTAGGAACACAGGGGTCTGACTAGGGGGTTAGTGGTAGACTAACAAGACCATACTGTAGGAACACAGGGGTCTGACTAGGGGGTTAGTGGTAGACTAACACAGAACCATACTGTAGGAACACAGGGGTCTGACTAGGGGGTTAGTGGTAGACTAACACAGAACCATACTGCAGGAACACAGGGGTCTGACTAGGGGGTTAGTGGTAGACTAACAAGACCATACTGTAGGAACACAGGGGTCTGACTAGGGGGTTAGTGGTAGACTAACACAGAACCATACTGTAGGAACACAGGGGTCTGACTAGGGGGTTAGTGGTAGACTAACAGAACCATACTGTAGGAACACAGGGGTCTGACTAGGGGGTTAGTGGTAGACTAACAGAACCATACTGTAGGAACACAGTGGTCTGACTAGGGGGTTAGTGGTAGACTAACACAGAACAGAACCATACTGTAGGAACACAGGGGTCTGACTAGGGGGTTAGTGGTAGACTAACACAGAACAGAACCATACTGTAGGAACACAGGGGTCTGACTAGGGGGTTAGTGGTAGACTAACAGGACCATACTGTAGGAACACAGGGTCACGCTCGTCATAATGATTGGACCAAGATGCAGCGTGGTATGTTTCCATCCCTTTTATTAGGAAGAGAAACTCAAAGAACAAAAACAATAAAGCGCACAAACGAAACGTGAAGCTGATATAATGCTCGCAGGCAACTATACCTAGACAAGATCCCACAAAGCACAATGGGGAAATGGCTGCCTAAATATGATCCCCAATCAGAGACAACGATAAACAAATGCCTCTGGTTGGTGTGTGACATGTTGTGTGAGTGGTGTGTGTGAGTGGTGTGTGTGAGTGGTGTGTGACATGTTGTGTGAGTGGTGTGTGTAACATGTTGTGTGTGACATGTTGTGTGAGTGGTGTGTGTGACATGTTATGTGAGTGGTGTGTGTAACATGTTGTGTGAGTGGTGTGTGTAACATGTTGTGTGAGTGGTGTGTGTGACATGTTGTGTGAGTGGTGTGTGTGACATGTTATGTGAGTGGTGTGTGTAACATGTTGTGTGAGTGGTGTGTGTAACATGTTGTGTGAGTGGTGTGTGTGACATGTTGTGTGAGTGGTGTGTGTGACATGTTGTGTGAGTGGTGTGTGTGACATGTTGTGTGAGTGGTGTGTGACATGTTGTGTGAGTGGTGTGTGTAACATGTTGTGTGAGTGGTGTGTGTAACATGTTGTGTGAGTGGTGTGTGTAACATGTTGTGTGAGTGGTGTGTGTGACATGTTGTGTGAGTGGTGTGTGTAACATGTTGTGTGAGTGGTGTGTGTGACATGTTGTGTGAGTGGTGTGTGTAACATGTTGTATGAGTGATGTGTGTAACATGTTGTGTGAGTGGTGTGTGTAACATGTTGTGTGAGTGGTGTGTGTAACATGTTGCGTGAGTGGCGTGTGTGACATGTTGTGTGAGTGGTGTGTGTAACATGTTGTGTGAGTGGTGTGTGTAACATGTTGTGTGAGTGGTGTGTGTAACATGTTGTGTGAGTGGTGTGTGTGACATGTTGTGTGAGTGGTGTGTGTAACATGTTGTGTGAGTGGTGTGTGTGACATGTTGTGTGAGTGGTGTGTGTAACATGTTGTATGAGTGATGTGTGTAACATGTTGTGTGAGTGGTGTGTGTGACATGTTGTGTGAGTGGTGTGTGTAACATGTTGTGTGAGTGGTGTGTGTGACATGTTGTGTGAGTGGTGTGTGTAACATGTTGTGTGAGTGGTGTGTGAGTGGTATGTGTAACATGTCTGAGTGGTGGCTTGAGGGCTTTTGAGGTTTGATTAAGCGGGTAATTATACTTCCTGAAAGTACAAACATGTGTTTGTGAGAGTGTGTAAGTGTGTGTGAGTAAGCATGTGTGAGTGTGTGTAAGTGTGTGTGTGTGTGTGAGTAAGCATGTGTGAGTGTGTGTAAGTGTGTGTGTGTGTGTGTGTGTGTGTAAGTGTGTGTGTGTAAGTGTGTGTGTGTGTGTGTGTGTGTGTGTGTGTGTGTGTGTGTGTGTGTGTGTGTGTGTGTGTGAGTGTAAATGTGTGTGATTATGTGAGTGTGTGTTTAAGTGTGAGTGTGTGTAAGTGTGTAAGTTTGTGTGAAAGTGTGTAAGTGAGTGTGAGTGTGAGTGTGAGTGTGTGTGTGTGTGTGTGTGTGTGTGTGTGTGTGTGTGTGTGTGTGTGTGTGTGTGTGTGCTGACCTAGGTCAAGCCCCCCTGCCAGCCACCTCACTCAGCCCCTCTCCCTGCCTGTCAACTACCATTAGGGCACGGTTTCCCCAACTCCCACCTGGGTACACGTTTAGTTTCTTGCCCCAGCACTACACAGCTGGTTGAAATAATCCAAGCTTGATGATGAGTTGGTTATTTGAATCAGCTGTGTAGTGCTGGGACAAACCCCAAAATGTGCATCAAGGTGGGAGTTGAGGCCAGGACCGAGTACGAGAAACCCGGCACTGGGACACACACATCGTCTGAGAGTATGAAAGGGATATTTAAGATCATGCTGAGACTCGAGTGGAGGTCCATATGCAAATCAGATCATACCTTTAGCAGGAGTCAATGGTATTGTCACCAGAAATCCCAATATAACACACAGGAAACACTAGACGTAACCCATAACAAGCAGAACATGATGCCTATAGAGATGTATGGAGATGTATAGAGAGATGCCTATAGAGATGTATGGAGAGATGCCTATAGAGAGATGTCTATGGAGATGTATAGAGATGTATGGAGATGTCTATAGAGAGATGCCTATAGAGATGTATAGAGAGATGTCTATGGAGATGTATAGAGAAATGTCTACAGAGATGCCTATAGAGATGTCTATAGAGATGTATGGAGAGATGCCTATAGAGATGCCTATAGAGATGTATGGAGAGATGCCTATAGAGATGCCTATAGAGAGATGTCTATAGAGAGATGTCTATAGAGATGCCTATAGAGATGCCTATAGAGATGTATGGAGAGATGCCTATAGAGATGCCTATAGAGATGTATGGAGAGATGCCTATAGAGATGCCTATAGAGAGATGTCTATAGAGATGCCTATAGAGAGATGTCTATAGAGATGCCTATAGAGATGCCTATAGAGAGATGTCTATAGAGATGCCTATAGAGATGCCTATAGAGATGTATGGAGATGTCTATAGAGATGCCTATAGAGAGATGTCTATAGAGATGCCTATAGAGATGCCTATAGAGATGTATGGAGATGTCTATAGAGATGCCTATAGAGAGATGTCTATAGAGATGCCTATAGAGATGCCTATAGAGATGCCTAGAGAGATGCCTATAGAGATGCCTATAGAGAGATGTCTATAGAGATGCCTATAGAGATGTATGGAGAGATGCCTATAGAGATGCCTATAGAGATGTATGGAGAGATGTCTATAGAGATGTATGGAGAGATGCCTATAGAGATGCCTATAGAGATGTATGGAGAGATGCCTATAGAGATGCCTATAGAGATGCCTATAGAGATGTCTATAGAGATGCCTATAGAGATGTATGGAGAGATGCCTATAGAGATGCCTATAGAGATGTATGGAGAGATGCCTATAGAGATGCCTATAGAGATGTCTATAGAGATGTCTATAGAGATGCCTATAGAGATGTATGGAGAGATGTCTATAGAGATGTATGGAGAGATGCCTATAGAGATGCCTATAGAGATGTCTATAGAGATGCCTATAGAGATGCCTATAGAGATGCCTATAGAGATGTATGGAGAGATGTCTATAGAGATGTCTACAGAGATGCCTATAGAGATGTATGGAGAGATGCCTATAGAGATGTATGGAGAGATGCCTATAGAGATGCCTATAGAGATGCCTATAGAGATGCCTATAGAGATGCCTATAGAGATGTATGGAGAGATGTCTATAGAGATGCCTATAGAGATGTATGGAGAGATGCCTATAGAGATGCCTATAGAGATGTATGGAGAGATGTCTATAGAGATGTCTACAGAGATGCCTATAGAGATGCCTATAGAGATGTATGGAGAGATGCCTATAGAGATGCCTATAGAGAGATGTCTATAGAGATGCCTATAGAGATGCCTATAGAGATGTATGGAGAGATGCCTATAGAGATGTATGGAGAGATGCCTATAGAGATGCCTATAGAGATGCCTATAGAGATGTATGGAGAGATGCCTATAGAGATGCCTATAGAGAGATGTCTATAGAGATGCCTATAGAGATGCCTATAGAGATGTATGGAGAGATGCCTATAGAGATGTATGGAGAGATGCCTATAGAGATGCCTATAGAGATGCCTATAGAGATGTATGGAGAGATGCCTATAGAGATGCCTATAGAGAGATGCCTATAGAGATGCCTATAGAGATGCCTATAGAGAGATGTCTATAGAGATGCCTATAGAGATGCCTATAGAGATGTATGGAGAGATGCCTATAGAGATGTATGGAGAGATGCCTATAGAGATGCCTATAGAGATGCCTATAGAGATGTATGGAGAGATGCCTATAGAGATGCCTATAGAGAGATGTCTATAGAGAGATGTCTATAGAGATGCCTATAGAGATGCCTATAGAGATGTATGGAGAGATGCCTATAGAGATGCCTATAGAGAGATGTCTATAGAGATGCCTATAGAGAGATGTCTATAGAGATGCCTATAGAGAGATGTCTATAGAGATGCCTATAGAGATGCCTATAGAGATGTATGGAGATGTCTATAGAGATGCCTATAGAGAGATGTCTATAGAGATGCCTATAGAGATGCCTATAGAGATGTATGGAGATGTCTATAGAGATGCCTATAGAGAGATGTCTATAGAGATGCCTATAGAGATGCCTATAGAGATGCCTATAGAGAGATGTCTATAGAGATGCCTATAGAGATGTATGGAGAGATGCCTATAGAGATGCCTATAGAGAGATGTCTATAGAGATGCCTATAGAGAGATGTCTATAGAGATGCCTATAGAGAGATGTCTATAGAGATGCCTATAGAGATGTATGGAGAGATGCCTATAGAGATGCCTATAGAGAGATGTCTATAGAGATGCCTATAGAGATGTATGGAGAGATGCCTATAGAGATGCCTATAGAGAGATGTCTATAGAGATGCCTATAGAGATGCCTATAGAGATGTATGGAGAGATGCCTATAGAGATGCCTATAGAGATGTATGGAGAGATGCCTATAGAGATGCCTATAGAGATGTATGGAGATGTCTATAGAGATGCCTATAGAGATGCCTATAGAGATGTATGGAGAGATGCCTATAGAGAGATGTCTATAGAGATGCCTATAGAGAGATGTCTATAGAGATGCCTATAGAGAGATGTCTATAGAGATGCCTATAGAGATGCCTATGGAGATGTCTATAGAGATGCCTATAGAGAGATGTCTATAGAGATGCCTATAGAGAGATGTCTATAGAGATGTATGGAGATGTCTATAGAGATGCCTATAGAGAGATGTCTATAGAGATGCCTATAGAGATGCCTATAGAGATGCCTATAGAGATGCCTATAGAGATGCCTATAGAGAGATGTCTATAGAGATGCCTATAGAGATGTATGGAGATGTCTATAGAGAGATGCCTATAGAGATGTATGGAGATGTCTATAGAGAGATGTCTATAGAGATGCCTATAGAGATGCCTATAGAGATGTATGGAGATGTCTATAGAGATGCCTATAGAGAGATGTCTATAGAGATGCCTATAGAGATGCCTATAGAGATGCCTATAGAGATGCCTATAGAGATGCCTATAGAGAGATGTCTATAGAGATGCCTATAGAGAGATGTCTATAGAGATGCCTATAGAGATGTATGGAGATGTCTATAGAGAGATGTCTATAGAGATGCCTATAGAGATGCCTATAGAGATGTATGGAGATGTCTATAGAGATGCCTATAGAGAGATGTCTATAGAGATGCCTATAGAGATGTATGGAGATGTCTATAGAGAGATGTCTATAGAGATGCCTATAGAGAGATGTCTATAGAGATGCCTATAGAGATGCCTATAGAGATGCCTATAGAGATGCCTATAGAGATGCCTATAGAGAGATGTCTATAGAGATGCCTATAGAGATGCCTATAGAGATGCCTATAGAGATGCCTATAGAGAGATGTCTATAGAGATGCCTATAGAGATGCCTATAGAGAGATGTCTATAGAGATGCCTATAGAGAGATGTCTATAGAGTTGCCTATAGAGATGCCTATAGAGATGCCTATAGAGTTGCCTATAGAGTTGCCTATAGAGATGCCTATAGAGATGCCTATAGAGATGCCTATAGAGATGCCTATAGAGTTGCCTATAGAGTTGCCTATAGAGATGCCTATAGAGATGCCTATAGAGATGCCTATAGAGATGCCTATAGAGATGCCTATAGAGAGATGTCTATAGAGATGCCTATAGAGATGCCTATAGAGATGCCTATAGAGATGCCTATAGAGAGATGTCTATAGAGATGCCTATAGAGATGCCTATAGAGATGCCTATAGAGATGCCTATAGAGATGCCTATAGAGATGCCTATAGAGATGTCTATAGAGATGCCTATAGAGATGCCTATAGAGATGCCTATAGAGATGCCTATAGAGATGCCTATAGAGATGCCTATAGAGATGCCTATAGAGATGCCTATAGAGATGCCTATAGAGTTGTCTATAGAGAGATGTCTATAGAGATGCCTATAGAGATGCCTATAGAGATGCCTATAGAGATGCCTATAGAGTTGTCTATAGAGAGATGTCTAGAGAGATGCCTATAGAGATGCCTATAGAGATGCCTATAGAGATGCCTATAGAGATGCCTATAGAGTTGTCTATAGAGAGATGTCTATAGAGATGCCTATAGAGAGATGTCTATAGAGATGCCTATAGAGATGCCTATAGAGATGCCTATAGAGATGCCTATAGAGATGCCTATAGAGTTGTCTATAGAGAGATGTCTATAGAGATGCCTATAGAGATGCCTATAGAGATGCCTATAGAGTTGTCTATAGAGAGATGTCTATAGAGATGCCTATAGAGATGCCTATAGAGATGCCTATAGAGATGCCTATAGAGTTGTCTATAGAGAGATGTCTATAGAGATGCCTATAGAGATGCCTATAGAGATGCCTATAGAGATGCCTATAGAGATGCCTATAGAGTTGTCTATAGAGAGATGTCTATAGAGATGCCTATAGAGATGCCTATAGAGTTGTCTATAGAGAGATGTCTATAGAGATGCCTATAGAGTTGTCTATAGAGAGATGTCTATAGAGATGCCTATAGAGATGCCTATAGAGATGCCTATAGAGTTGTCTATAGAGAGATGTCTATAGAGATGCCTATAGAGATGCCTATAGAGATGCCTATAGAGATGCCTATAGAGTTGCCTATAGAGATGCCTATAGAGATGCCTATAGAGATGCCTATAGAGATGCCTATAGAGATGCCTATAGAGATGCCTATAGAGATGTCTATAGAGATGCCTATAGAGATGCCTATAGAGATGCCTATAGAGATGCCTATAGAGTTGTCTATAGAGAGATGTCTATAGAGATGCCTATAGAGATGCCTATAGAGAGATGTCTATAGAGATGCCTATAGAGATGCCTATAGAGAGATGCCTATAGAGATGCCTATAGAGATGCCTATAGAGTTGTCTATAGAGATGCCTATAGAGATGCCTATAGAGAGATGTCTATAGAGATGCCTATAGAGATGCCTATAGAGAGATGCCTATAGAGATGCCTATAGAGATGCCTAGAGAGATGCCTATAGAGATGCCTATAGAGATGCCTATAGAGATGCCTATAGAGATGCCTATAGAGATGTCTATAGAGATGCCTATAGAGTTGTCTATAGAGAGGTATAATATAATATCACTATAGTATAATATAATATCACTGTAGTATAATATCACTATAGTATAATATAATATCACTGTAGTATAATATCACTATAGTATAATATAATATCACTGTAGTATAATATAATATCACTATAGTATAATATAATATCACTATATATAATATCACTATAGTATAATATAATATCACTATAGTATAATATAATATCACTATAGTATAATATAATATCACTATATATAATATAATATCACTATAGTATAGTATAATATCACTGTAGTATAATATAATATCACTATAGTATACTATAATATCACTATATATAATATCACTATAGTATAATATAATATCACTGTAGTATAATATAATATCACTATAGTATACTATAATATCACCATAGTATAATATCACTATAGTATAATATAATATCACTATAGTATAGTATAATATCACTATAGTATAATATAATATCACTATAGTATAATATAATATCATTATAGTATAATATAATATCACTATCGTATAATATATTATCACTATAGTATAATATCACTATAGTATAATATAATATCACTATAGTATAATATCACTATAGTATAATATCACTATAGTATAATATCACTATAGTATAATATAATATCACTCTAGTATAGTATAATATCACTATAGTATAATATCACTATAGTATAATATAATATCACTGTAGTATAATATAATATCACTATAGTATAATATAATATCACTATAGTATAGTATAATATCACTATAGTATAATATAATATCACTATAGTATAATATAGTATCATTATAGTATAATATAATATCACTATAGTATAATATAATATCACTATAGTATAATATCACTATAGTATAATATAATATCACTATAGTATAATATAATATCACTATAGTATAATATCACTATAGTATAATATAATATCACTATAGTATAATATAATATCACTATAGTATAGTATAATATCACTATAGTATAATATCACTATAGTATAATATAATATAATATCACTATAGTACAATATCACTATAGTATAATATTCTACACCTGCATTGCCTGCTGTTTGGGGTTTTAGGCTGTGTTTCTGTACAGCACTTTGAGATATCAGCTGATGTAAGAAGGGCTTTATAAATACATTTGATTGATTGATTAAGCTGGTAAAATAAGCGTTACATGAAAAAGCATAATATAATAACACTAGCCTATAACTAACGATAACCCATATTATTCATAACTCACTCATTACCACATCAACCTATCAGACACACGACCACAGCTCAGCTCTAGAGAACAAGTATACAAACATATCCTGTATTATGAATTACTGTGCCGCTGTATCTTGTGTTCATGTGCAGGAATAATTGTAAAAACGGAATAAATAAAATGTAAATGTATATAAAGAAAAGCATACCTTTACCTTTCAATGAAGTCATATTTCTTGAAAATCATTCTGTCCTACGACACAAAAGACCAAGTCTGATGTCCAATGTGGATATAACGGTCAAAGCCTCTAATAGCTACAGAACCCAACACATCTCTTAGCATCTGTCTTGTAGACATAGTCTGTCGGATCTCATATGCACGGTTCAGACTAATTAACAACACACGGCCACTCCTCTGAGACAAACAAACAGCCCCTATCCATGTTAATGAGCCTTCATTAAACACACATGTACTGTATGTGCACACACACACACACACACACACACACACACACACACACACACACACACACACACACACACACACACACACACACACACACACACACACACACACACACACACACACACACACACACACACACACACACACACACACACACACACACACACACACACACA
The DNA here is from genome assembly GCF_045679555.1 of Salvelinus alpinus. Taxonomy (NCBI): domain Eukaryota; kingdom Metazoa; phylum Chordata; class Actinopteri; order Salmoniformes; family Salmonidae; genus Salvelinus; species Salvelinus alpinus. Next base: position 25,050,390 of record NC_092116.1, read on the forward strand.
CACACACACCGCATCCAAACACACTCCACGGACTCACACAAGCCATAGACGAACACATTGATATTCTCTAAACACACTGTGCTACATCTGGACTCTTCAGATCGATAGAGAGGGAGAGGGGGAGAGGAGGAGAGGGGGGAGAGAGGGAGACGGAGAGAGGGAGAGAGAGAGAGAGAGGGAGACAGGGAGAGAGGGAGAGAGAAAGAGGGAGACAGGGAGAGAGGGAGACAGGGAGAGAGGGAGACAGGGAGAGAGGGAGAGGGAGACGGAGAGAGGGAGACAGGGAGAGGGAGACAGGGAGAGAGGGAGAGGGAGAGGGGGAGACAGGGAGACAGGGAGAGGGAGACAGGGAGAGGGACACAGGGAGAGAGGGAGAGGGAGACGGAGAGAGGGAGACGGAGAGAGGGAGACAAGGAGAGGGAGACAGGGAGAGAGGGAGAGGGGGAGAGAGGGAGAGGGAGACGGAGAGAGGGAGAGGGGGAGAGGAAAATGAATTGAAAAAGAAGAGAACAGGAGTCACTCAAAGGACAACAGTGTGTGTGTGTGTGTGTGTGTGTGTGTGTGTGTGTGTGTGTGTGTGTGTGTGTGTGTGTGTGTGTGTGTGTGTGTGTGTGTGTGTGTGTGTGTGTGTGTGTGTGTGTGTGTGTGTGTGTGTGTGTGTGTGTGTGTGTGTGTGTGTGTGTGTGTGCGTGCGTGTGCGTGGCTGGCTGCGGGGAAAGCCAAAGTTGAATGAAAACAAACTCAGCTGTTTAAAATTACCCTTAACCTGTGTGTGTGTTACCCAAAAGGTCAGTTTAGGGTTTCCCCATAGTTAGCTCACATAGACTCTCTTTCCCTCCCTCCCCCTTACTCTCACTGTCGGTCTAGGCGTGCTATATAATATCACACTGGAGATACTGTATGAGTGTTTATACAGCCTTGTGCTACAGCTTACACACAGAGAGAGAGAGAGAGAGAGAGAGAGAGAGAGAGAGAGAGAGAGAGAGAGAGAGAGAGAGAGAGAGAGAGAGAGAGAGAGAGAGAGAGAGAGAGAGAGAGAGACCCTAAATTAATAAAATCCTTGACTACGTACAGACTCAGTGAGCATAGCCTTGCTATTTAGAAAGGCCGCCAAAGGCAGACCTGGCTCTCAAGAGAAGACAGGCTATGTGCACACTGCCCACAAAATGAGGAGGAAACTGAGCTGCACTTCCTACCCTCCTGCCAAATGTATCGCATACATAAAGACACATATTTCCCAAAAATCATACAGACCCACAAATAATTTGAAAACAAATCAGGCATTGATAAACTCCCATATCTGTTAGGAGAAATACTGCAATGTGCAATCACAGCAGCCAGATGTGTGTCCCGTTGCCATGAGAAAGGGGCAACCAGTGGAGCACAAACAACATTGTAAATACCACCTATATTTATCTGTTTATTTATCTTCCCTTTCATACTTCAACGACTTACACATTGTTACAACACTGTACATAGCCAATAATATAACATTTGAAATGTCTATATTCTATTAAAACATTTGTGTTATGTTTCCCTTGTTTATTTACCTTTTGTTTGTTGTCTTTTCCATTTGCTTTGGCAATATAAACATATGTTTCCCAATAAAGCCCTTTGAATTGAAAGACAGAGAGACAGAGACAGAGAGAGAGAGACAGAGCGACAGAGTAATCTATCCAAAAGATGCAATAAATAAATGGATATAAAACCACTTCTCCAATATTTTTGGCTCTATAACAAAGAACAAAACAGCAAAAACATATACAGTTGAAGACAGAAGTTTACATACACTTAGGTTGGAGTCATTAAAACTCGTTTTTCCAACCACTCCACAAATTTCTTGTTAAACTATAGTTTTGGCAAGTCGGTTAGGACATCTACTTTGTGCATGACACAAGTAATTTTTCCAACAATTGTTTACAGACAGATTATTTCACTTATAATTAATTCACTGTATCACAATTCCAGTGGGTCAGAAGTTCACATACACTAAGTTGACTGTGCCTTTAAACAGCTTGGAAAATTCCAGAAAATTATGTCATGGCTTTAGAAGCTTCTGATAGGCTAATTGACATAATTTGAGTCAATTGGAGGTGTACCTGTGCATGTATTTCAAGGCCTACCTTCAAACTCAGTGCCTCTTTGCTTGACATCATCGGAAAATCAGAAGAAATCAGCCAAGACCTCAGAAAAATAATTGTAGACCTCCACAAGTCTGGTTCTTCCTTGGGAGCAATTTCCAAACACCTGAAGGTACCACGTTCATCTGTACAAACAATAGTACGCAAGTATAAACACCATGGGACCACACAGCCATCATACCACTCAGGAAGGAGACGCGTTCTGTCTCCTAGAGATGAACGTACTTTGGTGCAAAAAGTGCAAATCAATCCTAGAACAACAGCAAAGGACCTTGTGAAGATGCTGGAGGAAACAGGTACAAAAGTATCTATATCCACAGTAAAACAAGTCCTATCTCGACATAACCTGAAAGGCCGCTCAGCAAGGAAGAAGCCACTGCTCCAAAACCGTCATAAAAAAGCCAGACTACGGTTTGCAACTGCACATGGGGACAAAGATCGTACTTTTTGGAGAAATGTCCTCTGGTCTGATGAAACAAAAATAGAACTGTTTGGACATAATGACCATTGCTATGTTTGGAGGAAAAAGGGGGAGGCTTGCAAGCCGAAGAACACCATCCCAACCGTGAAGCACAGGGGTGGCAGCATCATGTTGTGGGGGTGCTTTGCTGCAGGAGGGACTGGTGTACTTCACAAAATAGATGGCATCATGAGGTAGGAAAATGATGTGGATATATTGAAGAAACATCTCAAGACATCAGTCAGGAAGTTAAAGCTTGCTTAGTCGCAAATGGGTATTCCAAATGAACAATGACCCCAAGCATACTTCCAAAGTTGTGGCAAAATGGCTTAAGGACAACAAAGTCAAGGTATTGGAGTGGCCATCACAAAGCCCTGACATCAATCTTATAGAAAGTTTGTGGGCAGAACTGAAAAAGTGTGTGCGAGCAAAGAGGCCTACAAACCTGACTCAATTACATCAGCTCTGTCAGGAGGAATGGGCCAAAATTCACCCAACTTATTGTGGGAAGGTTGTGGAAGGCTACCCGAAACGTTTGACCCAAGTTAAACAATTTAAAGGCAATGCTACCAAATACTAATTGAGTGTATGTAAACTTCTGACCCAATGGGAATGTGATCAAAGAAATAAAAGCTGAAATAAATCATTCTCTCTCTTATTATTCTGACATTTCACATTCTTAAAATAAAGTGGTGATCCTAACTGGCCTAAGACAGGGAATTTTTACTAGGATTAAATGTCAGGAATTGTGAACAACGGAGTTTAAATGTATTTGGCTAAGGTGTACAGTGGGGAGAACAAGTATTTGATACACTGCCGATTTTGCAGGTTTTCCTACTTACAAAGCATGTAAAGGTCTGTAATTTTTATCATAGGTACACTTCAACTGTGAGAGACGGAATTTAAAACAAAAATCCAGAAAATCACATTGTATGATTTTTAAGTAATTAATTCGCATTTTATTGCATGACATAAGTATTTGATCACCTACCAACCAGTAAGAATTCCGGCTCTCACAGACCTGTTAGTTTTTCTTTAAGAAGCCCTCCTGTTCTCCACTCATTACCTGTATTAACTGCACCTGTTTGAACTCGTTACCTGTATAAAAGACACCTGTCCACCCACTCAATCAAACAGACTCCAACCTCTCCACAATGGCCAAGACCAGAGAGCTGTGTAAGGACATCAGGGATAAAATTGTAGACCTGCACAAGGCTGGGATGGGCTACAGGACAATAGGTAAGCAGCTTGGTGAGAAGGCAACAACTGTTGGCGCAATTATTAGAAAATGGAAGAAGTTCAAGATGACGGTCAATCACCCTCGGTCTGGGGCTCCATGCAAGATCTCACCTCGTGGGGCATCAATGATCATGAGGAAGGTGAGGGATCAACCCAGAACTACACGGCAGGACCTGGTTAATGACCTGAAGAGAGCTGGGACCACAGTCTCAAAGAAAACCATTAGTAACACACTACGCCGTCATGGATTAAAATCCTGCAGCGCACGCAAGGTCCCCCTGCTCAAGCCAGCGCATGTCCAGGCCCGTCTGAAGTTTGCCAATGACCATCTGGATGATCCAGAGGAGGAATTGGAGAAGGTCATGTGGTCTGATGAGACAAAAATAGAGCTTTTTGGTCTAAACTCCACTCGCCGTGTTTGGAGGAAGAAGAAGGATTAGTACAACCCCAAGAACACCATCCTAACCGTGAAGCTTGGAGGTGGAAACATCATTCTTTGGGGATGCTTTTCTGCAAAGGGGACAGGATGACTGCACCGTATTGAGGGGAGGATGGATGGGGCCATGCATCGCGAGATCTTGGCCAACAACCTCCTTCCCTCAGTAAGAGCATTGAAGATAGGTCGTGGCTGGGTCTTCCAGCATGACAACGACCCGAAACACACAGCCAGGGCAACTAAGGAGTGGCTCCGTAAGAAGCATCTCAAGGTCCTGGAGTGGCCTAGCCAGTCTCCAGACCTGAACCCAATAGAACATCTTTGGAGGGAGCTGAAAGTCCGTATTGCCCAGCGACAGCCCCGAAACCTGAAGGATCTGGAGAAGGTCTGTATGGAGGAGTGGGCCAAAATCCCTGCTGCAGTGTGTGCAAACCTGGTCAAGAACTACAGGAAACGTATGATCTCTGTAATTGCAAACAAAGGTTTCTGTACCAAATATTAAGTTCTGCTTTTCTGATGTATCAAATACTTATGTCATGCAATAAAATGCGAATTAATTACTTAAAAATCATACAATGTGATTTTCTGGATTTTTGTTTTAAATTCCGTCTCTCACAGTTGAAGTGTACCTATGATAAAAATTACAGACCTCTACATGCTTTGTAAGTAGGAAAACCTGCAAAATCGGCAGTGTATCAAATACTTGTTCTCCCCACTGTATGTAAACTTCCGACTTCAACTGTACATGATCAAATCTTAGAATCAACTATTACAGACTACCTGAACACAATGGATTCTCCAATTACCTTGAAAGAACTACAGGACAAAATACAAACTCTCCAACCCAAAAAGGCCTGTGGTGTTGACAGTATCCTAAATGAAATGATAAAAAATACAGACCACAAATTCCAATTAGCTATACTTAAACTCTTTAACATCATCCTCAGCTCTGGCATTTTCCCCAATATTTGGAACCAAGGACTGATCACTCCAATCCCCAAAGGGGGAGACAAATTTGACCCCAGTAACTACCGTGGGATATGCGTCAACAGCAACCTTGGGAAAATCCTCTGCATTATCATTAACAGCAGACTCGTACATTTCCTCAGTGAAAACAATGTACTAAGCAAATTTTTAACAAATTACCGTACGACAGACCACGTATTCACCCTGCACACCCTAATTGACAAACAAACAAACCAAAACAAAGGCAGTCTTCTCATGCGTTGTTGATTTCAAAAAAGCTTTTGACTCAGTTTGGCATGAGGGTCTGCTATACAAATTGATGGAAAGTGGTGTTGGGGGAAAAACATACAACATTATAAAATCCATGTACACAAACAACAAGTGTGCGGTTAAAATTGGCAAAAAACACACATTTCTTTCCACAGGGCCGTGGGGTGAGACATGGATGCAGCTTAAGCCCCACCCTCTTCAACATATATATCAACAAATTGGCGAGGGCACTAGAACAGGCTGCAGCACCCGGTCTCACCCTACTAGAATCTGAAGTCAAATGTCTACTGTTTGCTGATGATCTGGTGCTTCTATCACCAACCAAGGAGGGCCTACAGCAGCACCTAGATCTTCTGCACAGATTCTGTCAGACCTGGACCCTGACAGTAAATCTGAGTAAGACAAAAATAATGGTGTTCCAAAAAGGTCATTTTGCCAGGACAACAAATACAAATTCCATCTAGACACTGTTGTCCTAGAGCACACAAAAACGATACATACCTCGGCCTAAACATCAGTGCCACAGGTAACTTCCACAAAGCTGTGAACGAGCTGAGAGACAAGGCAAGAAGGGCCTTCTATGCCATCAAAAGGAACATAAAATTCAACATCCCAATTAGGATCTGGCAAAAAATACTTGAATCAGTTATAGAACCCATTGCCCTTTATGGTTGTGAGGTCTGGGGTCCGCTCACCAACCAAAAATTCACAAAATGGGACAAACACCAAATAATGCATGCAGAGCAGAGTTAGGTACTTCCTGACCTGTATGACCATATTAGAGACACATATTTCCCTCATATTACACAGATCCTGTTATGCAGATGAATGAGGACCCAAAAGCGACGTAATAGTAACAGAGTCTTTATTCCAGTATAAAACAAATAATGATTCTCCTGGATATAAATCAATGGTAATCCAAAACAGGAAACTGAAATCCTCTCGTCAATAGAGAGGAACGACTGGAGACGCGACCACAGACTGCAGGTCGCTTCAGGAAGGCACAGACCGTAGCTGACATAGACACCTGCTCACACGCAGCATCTGAAGAAGGCAAAAGAACACGACAGGGCGGAACAAGGACACAGAAACTGCAAACATCAAACAAGAATCCGACAAGGACAGGAGCGGAAAACAGAGGGAGAAATAGGGACTCTAATCAGAGGGCAAAATAGGGGACAGGTGTGAAAGAGTAAATGAGGTCGTAGGGAGAATGAGAAACAGCTGGGAGCATGAACGGAACGATAGAGAGAGAGAAAGAGAAAGAACCTAATAAGACCAGCAGAGGGAAGCACAGGGACAAGACATGATCAAAGACAACATGACAGTACCCCCCCACTCACCGAGCGCCTCCTGGCGCACTCGAGGAGGAACCCTGGCGGCAACGAAGGAAATCATCGATCAACGAACGGTCCAGCACGTCCCGAGATGGAACCCAACTCCTCTCCTCAGGACCGTAACCCTCCCAATCCACTAAGTACTGGTGACCACGTCCCCGAGAACGCATGTCCATGATCTTCCGTACCTTGTAAATAGGAGCGCCCTCGACAAGGACGGGGGGGAGGGAAGACGAACGGGGGCGCGAAGAAAAGGCTTGACACAAGAGACATGGAAGACAGGGTGGACGCGACGAAGATGTCGCGGAAGAAGCAGTCGCACAGCGACAGGATTGACGACCTGAGAGACACGGAACGGACCAATGAACCGCGGAGTCAACTTGCGAGAAGCTGTCGTAAGAGGAAGGTTACGAGTGGAAAGCCACACTCTCTGACCGCGACAATACCTAGGACTCTTAATCCTACGTTTATTGGCGGCTCTCACAGTCTGCGCCCTGTAACGGCAAAGTGCAGACCTGACCCTCCTCCAGGTGCGCTCACAACGTTGGACAAAAGCCTGAGCGGAGGGGACGCTGGACTCGGCGAGCTGGGACGAGAACAGAGGAGGCTGGTAGCCAAGACTACTCTGAAACGGGAACAGCCCGGTAGCAGACGAAGGAAGCGAGTTGTGAGCGTACTCAGCCCAGGGGAGCTGTTCTGCCCAAGACGCAGGGTTTCGAAACGAAAGGCTGCGTAAAATGCGACCAATCGACTGATTGGCCCTTTCTGCTTGACCGTTAGACTGGGGATGAAACCCGGAAGAGAGACTGACGGAAGCACCAATCAAACGACAGAACTCCCTCCAAAACTGTGACGTGAATTGCGGACCTCTGTCTGAAACGGCGTCTAACGGGAGGCCATGAATTCTGAACACATTCTCAATGATGATTTGTGCCGTCTCCTTAGCGGAAGGAAGCTTAGCGAGGGGAATGAAATGTGCCGCCTTAGAGAACCTATCGATAACCGTAAGAATCACAGTCTTCCCCGCAGACGAAGGCAGACCGGTAATAAAGTCTAAGGCGATGTGAGACCATGGTCGAGAAGGAATGGGAAGCGGTCTGAGACGACCGGCAGGAGGAGAGTTACCTGACTTAGTCTGCGCGCAGTCCGAACAAGCAGCCACGAAACGACGCGTGTCCCGCTCCTGAGTAGGCCACCAAAACCGCTGGCGAATAGAAGCAAGCGTACCCCGAACGCCGGGGTGGCCAGCTAACTTGGCAGAGTGAGCCCACTGAAGAACAGCCAGACGAGTAGAGACAGGAACGAACAGAAGGTTACTAGGACAAGCGCGCGGCGACGCAGTGTGAGTGAGTGCTTGCTTTACCTGTCTCTCAATTCCCCAGACAGTCAACCCGACAACACGCCCTTCAGGGAGAATCCCCTCGGGGTCGGTAGAAGCCACAGAAGAACTAAAGAGACGGGATAAGGCATCAGGCTTGGTGTTCTTATTTCCCGGACGATAGGAAATCACGAACTCGAAACGAGCGAAAAACAACGACCAACGAGCTTGACGTGCATTAAGTCGTTTGGCCGAACGGATATACTCAAGGTTCTTATGGTCAGTCCAAACGACAAAAGGGACGGTCGCCCCCTCCAACCACTGTCGCCATTCGCCTATGGCTAAGCGGATGGCGAGCAGTTCGCGGTTACCCACATCATAGTTGCGTTCCGATGGCGACAGGCGATGAGAAAAGTAAGCGCAAGGATGGACCTTATCGTCAGACTGGAAGCGCTGAGACAGAATGGCTCCCACGCCCACCTCTGAAGCGTCAACCTCGACAATGAATTGTTTAGTGACGTCAGGAGTAACAAGGATAGGAGCGGATGTAAAACGCTTCTTGAGGAGATCAAAAGCTCCCTGGGCGGAACCGGACCACTTAAAGCAAGTCTTGACAGAAGTCAGAGCGGTGAGAGGGGCAGCCACTTGACCGAAATTACGAATGAAACGCCGATAGAAATTAGCGAAACCGAGAAAACGCTGCAACTCGACACGTGACTTAGGGACGGGCCAATCGCTGACAGCCTGGACCTTAGCGGGATCCATCTGAATGCCTTCAGCGGAAATAACAGAACCGAGAAAAGTGACAGAGGAGACATGAAAGGCGCACTTCTCAGCCTTCACGTAGAGACAATTCTCTAAAAGGCGCTGGAGTACACGTCGAACGTGCTGAACATGAATCTCGAGTGACGGTGAAAAAATCAGGATATCGTCAAGGTAAACGAAAACAAAAATGTTCAGCATGTCTCTCAGTACATCATTAACTAATGCCTGAAAGACAGCTGGAGCATTAGCGAGACCGAACGGCAGAACCCGGTATTCAAAATGCCCTAACGGAGTGTTAAACGCCGTTTTCCACTCGTCCCCCTCTCTGATGCGTACGAGATGGTAAGCGTTACGAAGGTCCAACTTAGTAAAGCACCTGGCTCCCTGCAAAATCTCGAAGGCTGACGACATAAGGGGAAGCGGATAACGATTCTTAACCGTTATGTCATTCAGCCCTCGATAATCCACGCAGGGGCGCAGAGTACCGTCCTTCTTCTTAACAAAGAAAAATCCCGCTCCGGCGGGAGAGGAAGAAGGCACCACGGTACCGGCGTCGAGAGAAACAGACAGATAATCCTCGAGAGCCTTACGTTCGGGAGCCGACAGAGAGTATAGTCTACCCCGAGGGGGAGTGGTCCCCGGAAGGAGATCAATACAACAATCATACGACCGGTGAGGAGGAAGGGAGCTGGCTCTGGACCGACTGAAGACCGTGCGCAGATCATGATATTCCTCCGGCACTCCTGTCAAATCACCAGGTTCCTCCTGAGTAGAGGGGACAGAAGACACAGGAGGGATAGCAGACATTAAACACTTCACATGACAAGAAACGTTCCAGGATAGAATAGAATTACTAGACCAATTAATAGAAGGATTATGACATACTAGCCAGGGATGACCCAAAACAACAGGTGTAAAAGGTGAACGAAAAATCAAAAAGGAAATGGTCTCACTGTGGTTACCAGATACTGTGAGGGTTAAAGGTAGTGTCTCACATCTGATACTGGGGAGAAGACTACCATCTAAGGCGAACATGGGCGTGGGCTTCCCTAACTGTCTGAGGGGAATGTCATGTTTCCGAGCCCATGCTTCGTCCATAAAACAACCCTCAGCCCCTGAGTCTATCAAGGCACTGCAGGAAGCAGCCGAACCGGTCCAGCGTAGATGGACCGACAAGGTAGTACAGGATCTTGATGGAGAGACCTGAGTAGTAGCGCTCACCAGTAGCCCTCCGCTTACTGATGAGCTCTGGCTTTTACTGGACATGACATGACAAAATGTCCAGCAGAACCGCAATAGAGGCAAAGGCGGTTGGTGATTCTCCGTTCCCTCTCCTTAGTCGAGATGCGAATACCTCCCAGCTGCATGGGCTCAGTCTCTGAGCCGGTGGGAGGAGATGGTTGAGATGCGGAGAGGGGAAACACCGTTAACGCGAGCTCTCTTTCACGAGCTCGGTGACGAAGATCTACCCGTCGTTCTATGCGGATGGCGAGTGCAATCAAAGAGTCCACGCTGGAAGGAACCTCCCGGGAGAGAATCTCATCCTTAACCTCAGCGTGGAGTCCCTCCAGAAAACGAGCGAGCAACGCCGGCTCGTTCCAGTCACTGGATGCAGCCAGAGTGCGAAACTCTATAGAGTAATCCGTTATGGATCGATCACCTTGACATAGGGAAGCCAGGGCCCTGGAAGCCTCCTTCCCAAAAACTGAACGATCAAAAACCCGTATCATCTCCTCTCTAAAGTTCTGATAAACGTTAGAACACTCAGCCCTAGCCTCCCAGATAGCTGTGCCCCACTCCCGAGCCCGACCAGTAAGGAGTGATATGACGTAAGCGATCCGAGCTCTCTCTCTTGAGTATGTGTTGGGCTGGAGAGAGAACACAATATCACACTGGGTGAGAAAGGAGCGACACTCAGTGGGCTGCCCAGAGTAACATGGTGGGTTATTAACCCTAGGTTCCGGAGACTCGGAAGACCAGGAAGTAGCTGGTGGCACGAGACGAAGACTCTGAAACTGTCCTGACAGGTCGGAGACCTGAGTGGCCAGGGTCTCAACGGCATGACGAGCAGCAGACAATTCCTGCTCGTGTCTGCCGAGCATTGCTCCCTGGAACTTGACGGCAGTGTTGAGAGAATCCGTAGTCGCTGGGTCCATCTTGGTCGGATTCTTCTGTTATGCAGATGAATGAGGACCCAAAAGCGACGTAATAGTAACAGAGTCTTTATTCCAGTATAAAACAAATAATGATTCTCCTGGATATAAATCAATGGTAATCCAAAACAGGAAACTGAAATCCTCTCGTCAATAGAGAGGAACGACTGGAGACGCGACCACAGACTGCAGGTCGCTTCAGGAAGGCACAGACCGTAGCTGACATAGACACCTGCTCACACGCAGCATCTGAAGAAGGCAAAAGAACACGACAGGGCGGAACAAGGACACAGAAACTGCAAACATCAAACAAGAATCCGACAAGGACAGGAGCGGAAAACAGAGGGAGAAATAGGGACTCTAATCAGAGGGCAAAATAGGGGACAGGTGTGAAAGAGTAAATGAGGTCGTAGGGAGAATGAGAAACAGCTGGGAGCATGAACGGAACGATAGAGAGAGAGAAAGAGAAAGAACCTAATAAGACCAGCAGAGGGAAGCACAGGGACAAGACATGATCAAAGACAACATGACAGATCCACAATGAATTCGAAAACAAACCCAATCTTGATAAACTCCCATATCTATTGGGTGAAACACCACAGTGTGCCATCACAGCAGCAAGATTTGTGACCTGTTGCCACAAGAAAAGGGCAACCAGTGAAAAACAAACACCATTGTAAATACAACCCATATTCTACCTTCTTGCCCTTTGTGCTGTTGACTTTGCCCAATAATGTTTGTACCATGTTTTTGTGCTGCTACCATGTTGTGTTGGTACCATGTTATTGTCATGTTGTGTTGCTAGCATGCTGTGTTGTCATGTGTTTCTGCCTTGCTATGTTGTTGTCTTAGGTCTCTCTTTATGTAGAGAGAGAAGGAGAGAGAGACATACACAGAAATCGAGAGAGAGAGAGAAGGAGAGAGAGACATACACAGACATCGAGAGAGAGAGAGAGAGAGAGAGAAGGAGCGAGAGACATACACAGACATCGAGAGAGAGAGAGAAGGAGAGAGAGACATACACAGACATCGAGAGAGAGAGAGAAGGAGAGAGAGACATACACAGACATCGAGAGAGAGAGAGAAGGAGAGAGAGACATACACAGACATCGAGAGAGAGAGAAGGAGAAAGAGACATACACAGAAATCGAGAGAGAGAGAGAGAGAAGGAGAGAGAGACATACACAGAAATCGAGAGAGAGAGAGAAGGAGAGAGAGACATACACAGACATCGAGAGAGAGAGAGAGAGAGAGAGAGAGAGAAGGAGCGAGAGACATACACAGACATCGAGAGAGAGAAGGAGAGAGAGACATACACAGACATCGAGAGAGAGAGAGAAGGAGAGAGAGACATACACAGACATCGAGAGAGAGAGAGAAGGAGAGAGAGACATACACAGACATCGAGAGAGAGAGAGAAGGAGAGAGAGACATACACAGAAATCGAGAGAGAGAGAGAAGGAGAGAGAGACATACACAGACATCGAGAGAGAGAGAGGAGAGAGAGACATACACAGACATCGAGAGAGAGAGAGAAGGAGAGAGAGACATACACAGACATCAAGAGAGAGAGAGAAGGAGAGAGAGACATACACAGACATCGAGAGAGAGAGAGAAGGAGAGAGAGACATACACAGACATCGAGAGAGAGAGAGAGAAGGAGAGAGAGACATACACAGAAATCGAGAGAGAGAGAGAGAGAAGGAGAGAGAGACATACACAGACATCGAGAGAGAGAGAGAAGGAGAGAGAGACATACACAGAAATCGAGAGAGAGAGAGAAGGAGAGAGAGACATACACAGACATCGAGAGAGAGAGAGAAGGAGAGAGAGACATACACAGACATCGAGAGAGAGAGAGAAGGAGAGAGAGACATACACAGACATCGAGAGAGAGAGAGAAGGAGAGAGAGACATACACAGACATCGAGAGAGAGAAAGAAGGAGAGAGAGACATACACAGACATCGAGAGAGAGAGAGAAGGAGAGAGAGACATACACAGAAATCGAGAGAGAGAGAGAAGGAGAGAGAGAGAGACATACACAGACATCGAGAGAGAGAGAGAAGGAGCGAGAGACATACACAGAAATCGAGAGAGAGAGAGAGAAGGAGAGAGAGAGAGACATACACAGACATCGAGAGAGAGAGAGAAGGAGAGAGAGACATACACAGACATCGAGAGAGAGAGAGAAGGAGAGAGAGACATACACAGACATCGAGAGAGAGAGAGAAGGAGAGAGAGAGACATACACAGACATCGAGAGAGAGAGAGAAGGAGAGAGAGACATACACAGACATCGAGAGAGAGAAGGAGAGAGAGACATACACAGACATCGAGAGAGAGAGAGAGAGAGAGAGAGAGAGAGAAGGAGCGAGAGACATACACAGACATCGAGAGAGAGAGAGAAGGAGAGAGAGACATACACAGACATCGAGAGAGAGAGAGAGAAGGAGAGAGAGACATACACAGACATCGAGAGAGAGAGAGAAGGAGAGAGAGACATACACAGACATCGAGAGAGAGAAGGAGAGAGAGACATACACAGACATCGAGAGAGAGAGAGAAGGAGCGAGAGACATACACAGACATCGAGAGAGAGAGAGAAGGAGAGAGAGACATACACAGACATCGAGAGAGAGAGAGAGAAGGAGAGAGAGACATACACAGACATCGAGAGAGAGAGAGAAGGAGAGAGAGACATACACAGACATCGAGAGAGAGAGAGAAGGAGAGAGAGACATACACAGAAATCGAGAGAGAGAGAGAAGGAGAGAGAGACATACACAGACATCGAGAGAGAAGGAGAGAGAGACATACACAGACATCGAGAGAGAGAGAGAAGGAGAGAGTCATGCTCAACATGAGCTCCTGATATATTAGATTTTTTTTGGTTTTTAGAATGAGATAAACACTCTAATCGAAGAAGAATTCCAGACAAGAAGTGATGAACAACAACTCTATACATTCAGAATAGAAAAAAAAGTAACTTTGCGCCTCAAGTTAAGAAGTTTTGAGTCTAGCTAGCTACACAACAAAGACCCAGCCAGCAGACTAACAAGCTAGCCATAAGAAACGAGCTAGAACAAACCTAGCAAGGTCAGTTAATACAACTACATCAAACGACCAAACTGATTGAGTAAACCAAAAAGGAGCACGGACTAACTGTAAACATATCTTCAGTCTTTTGTGTGAGGATTTTTCACTATTTTTGCTGTTTTTTGAAAGTAGCGCGAACAGCAGACAAACAAATCGGTTGCCATGGCAACGGGGCAGCAGAACAGCGCAGCAGTAGCGGTAGTAGCAGAGCGCACAGACACCATGTCCCCACTCCCCCTCAGCGCAGAATCCATTCTCTACCCAAAAAAGGTAAAAAATGACACAATGAGGAAAGCTTTCAAACAGAAACTACTAGAGAAGAGGCCAGAAACCCTTTTTGCAGACCTCTACAAAAACGGTGACGTGAGTAATCTCATCTTCCTCACTGACCAGCCAAATGCATGGCGCTCAGCAGTCTGCTCTCACTACCCATGCATAAAGAAAGAGGGAATCTGTAATGGGTGGAAGCTGAAAATCAAAGAGACAGACGACCCTGACAGCACCATGATAACAATCAACCTCTACAAGACTGGGACTGTCATGGTGCAAGGTAACATCAGGCTGTTTGAAACAGACTTTCAGACCATTAAGGAGAGAGCGGAGAGAGAGAAGGACACCACCAGTGACATGCCCTCCCACAAGACAAACTCCACCAGCACCACCCTCACCCCTACCCTCCCCACCCAAAAAGTCACATCCAGCACCTCTCTTCCCACCATAGTGGAGGACACGCCCCAGGAGGAGAGCGACCCCCTCAGTGCAGAGCAGGCTCAGGCCCTCCTCACCACCATGGCTGCCATGATGGATGAGTTCACCAAACTGGAGGGGGAGGTGGTCCTGCTCAGGGAGAGCGTGAGCAAACAGCAACCAGACAACCACACCTTAGAGGAGCTCCTAACCAAGGTGAGGACAGAGCAGGACAGCAGCCTTGCAACACAGCTGAAAGAGGTTCAGCAAGAGAGAGACGGACTCAAGAGAGAGCTGGCTGATCTAACAAAGGAGGTGAGAGAGCTCCAAAAAGACAGGCAGAGCAGCAATAAGGAGCTGACCGCACTAAGAGAGGAGCTGCAGGAGAGAAAGAGAGCAGAGGACAGGCTGCAGGAGCAGATAGATCACCACCCTATGACCTGCCCTCACACAGCAGAGGAGCCCAGCTCAACCAGCCAGACTTCCCCAGCCCTGGCTGCTGCACCCCTCCTCCCCAACCCACAGAACAGCCTCCCACTGACAGTGGCACCCACACAGACCAGCCACACCCCAGCTCCAACACCCACCAGCCCCCCCTCTGCCCCCCCCAGTCCAGAAGAAACACTGGCTGACATCGTCCTGTTAATGGACTCAAATGGGAAGTATGTTCAGGAGAAGAAACTTTTCCCTAGACACAAAACGAGAAAGGTGTGGTGCCCAACAACGCAAAGTGCCATGGAGCTGCTTGATAAGAACCATCTCGGGTCGCCAAGCCACATAATCATACATACCGGAAGCAACGACCTGCGTGCTCAGCAGGAGAGGGTGGCGACTTCACTACGGGGAGTGATTGAGAAGGCCTCCGCAATCTTCCCCAACTCAAGAATCATAGTGTCAACCCTTCTACAGAGGAGGGACTTCCACCCTGCCACAATCCAAAGAATAAACGCCAGCCTCTCCCGGGACTGTGCCCTGCGACCCAATGTACACCTGGCCCACCATCCCACCCTCGATCTGGACTGTCTCTATGACCATGTTCACCTGTACAGGGAGACAGTCCCCATCCTTGCCAAGACTCTCAAGGACGTCGCTCTAAACCGCAGCCCGACCTCTCCACCCAGGAACAGCGGAGCAATCTCCACCCCGCCGAGATCACCGAGACAACATCCCGGACCAGCACCCTGGACCCCCCAGCCACGACCACAGCACCACCAACCTCAATGCCCACCACAGCCAGCGCAGCACAGACCACCCCAGCCCAGCTTCAGAGCCACCCAGATGAGGCCTACCACCCCCCTCCTCCCCACCGCAGACCCACACCTGGAGGAGCCACAGCCCAGCAGGCAGAGCTATGCACAGGCTGTGAGAGGAGCAACTGGCCCAGCCCCCACCAACCAAATGAGTGACATTAAACAAATGCTGAGTCTACTATGCTCACATGTGATGGGCCGAGGGTCATGGTAAGATGAGCACAAGAACTCCACCATTCTCACACTACATCCACCCAAGTGGCATGACACAAATTCTATCTTAAATGATAAACAAATCACATTTGCAAAATAAGAGTTTACTTTAATTGAAAAATCCTATTTTAATGGTTCTTCTTGGATTGTGAGTGTTTGTCTCATTTTGAAAGGTAAGGAAAAGAGAAAAAAAAAAGTTATGAAGTCTTTTTAAGTTGCATGTTGGAATATACAAGGATTGAAGTCCTCTGCTTTTGGGCTAAAGAGCAGAAACCCAGACTTCCTGAAAGAAATTGATGATGTTGATATTGTAGTACTACAGGAAACATGGTGCAGAGGTGATGTTTCCACTGGCTGTCCACTAGGTTATAGGGAGATAATCATACCATCCACTAAATTAAAAGGAATCAAACAGGGCAGAGACTCAGGGGGAATGCTAATATGGTATAAATCTGAACTAATTAATTCAATCGAATTGATCAAAACAGGAGAATTCTTTATCTGGTTAAAAATCAACAAGGAGGCTATCTTGACAGATAAAAACGTCTTCCTCTGTGCCACATACATTCCCCCCTCAGAGTCACCCTACTTCAACGAAGAGAGCTTCTCCATTCTAGAGGGAGAGATTAGTCACTTTCAGGCCCAAGGCAACGTACTGGTCTGTGGAGACCTGAATGCTAGAATAGCAGAAGAACAAGACACTATTAACAGTCATGGGGATAAACACCTACCAGGAAGCAATAACCTTTCCCTCCCCACATACCCCCACAGAAACAACTATGACAAAGTGAAAAACAAAAATGGATTACAGCTCCTGAGGCTCTGTCGAACACTGGGTCTGTACATAGTCAATGGCAGGCTGAGAGGAGACTCTTTTGGTAGGTACACCTACAGCTCATCCCTTGGCAGCAGCACTGTAGACTACTTCCTCACCGACCTAAACCCAGAGTCTCTCAGAGCCTTCACAGTCAGCCCACTAACACCTCTCTCAGACCACAGTAAAATCACAGTGTATCTGAGAAGAGCAGAACCCAACCATGAAGCATCATGGCCCAATAAACTACATGGTACTAAACAAGCCTATAGATGGAGTGCAAACAGTACAGACATCTACCAAAAAGCAATTAGTAGCCAAAAAATACAATCTCTCCTGGACAACTTTTTAGCCTTAACATTCTCCTTCAGCAATGAAGGTGTAAATTTGGCCGTTAGGAACATAAACTTTATATTTGACAAATTAGCCTCCTTGGCTAATCTAAAGAAGCATAAGAGCAAACCAAAAATAACAGATAATGAAAAATGGTTTGATAATGATTGCAAAAATCTAAGAAAGTCATTGAGAAATATATCTAATCAAAAACACAGAGAACCAGACAACAAAAATATACGCCTTCAATATGGGGAAACACTGAAGCAATACAAACGCACCCTAAGAACAAAAAAGGAACAGCACATTAGAAATCAGCTGGATGGAATTGAGGAATCCATAGAATCAAACCACTTCTGGGAGAATTGGAATAAATTAAACAAACCTCATCATGAGGAGTTGGCTATCCAAAATGGGGATATGTGGAGAAATCACTTTGCAAACCTCTACAGCAATATAACAAAGAGCCCAGAACAAAAAGATATACAAGAAAAATTACAAATCCTTGAATTAGCAGTCAAAGACTATCAGAATCCTGTGGATACCCCAATTACAGAAGAAGAATTATTGGAAAAAATATGCAATCTCCAACCCAAAAAGGCCTGTGGTGCTGATGGGATCTTAAATGAAATGATCAAATATACAGACCACAAATTCAAATTGGCTATACTCAAACTCTTCAACATTATCCTCACTGCAGGTATTTTCCCCGATATTTGGAACCAGGGACTGATCACACCAATCTATAAAAATGGAGACAAATTTGACCCAAATAATTACAGAGGAATATGCGTTAACAGCAACTTGGGGAAAATTCTCTGCAGTATTATAAATAGCAGACTACATCATTTCCTTGACGAACACAACGTCCTGAGCAGAAGCCAGATTGGATTTCTAAAAAATTATCGTACAACTGACCACATTTACACCCTCCACACTCTAATTGATAAACAAGTTAACCAAAACAAAGGCAAAATCTACTCGTGTTTTGTAGATTTCAAGAAAGCATTTGATTCAATTTGGCACGAAGGTCTTTTTTATAAACTAATAGAAAGTGGTATTGGAGGGAAAACATATGATTTTATTAAATCAATGTACACTAAAAACAAATGTGCGGTTAAAATTGGCAACAAGCAAACAGACTTCTTCTCTCAGGGGCGGGGAGTGAAACAGGGCTGCCCAATAAGTCCAACATTATTTAACATCTACATTAATGAATTGGCAAAAACATTAGAAGAATCGGCAGCACCTGGTATCACCCTACACAACACTGAAATCAAGTGTCTGCTGTACGCAGATGACCTGGTGCTGCTGTCTCCCACTAAAGAGGGGTTACAGCAACACCTAGATCATCTTCACAGGTTCTGTCAGACTTGGGCTCTGACCGTTAACCTAAAAAAAACAAATATAATGATATTCCAAAAAAGGTCCGGAAATAAGGATGACAAATATAAATTCTATTTGGACACAGTTCTATTAGAACACACCAAAAACTACACATATCTAGGACTAAATATCAGCAACACAGGTAGCTTTCACATGGCTGTGAATGAGCTGAGAGACAAAGCAAGAAGAGCATTCTATGCCATTAAAAGGAACATCAAAATTGAAATTCCAATTAGAATCTGGCTCAAAATTTTTCAATCAGTTATAGAACCAATTGCTCTATATGGCAGTGAGGTATGGGGTCCACTCTCTAATAATGAATTTACTAAATGGGACAAACATCCAATTGAAGTATTGCATGCAGAGTTTTGCAAGACTGTATTGCAAGTACAAAGAAAAACTCCAAATAACGCATGTAGGGCAGAATTGGGCCAATATCCCCTCCTCATTCGAATAGAAAAAAGAGCCATCAAATTTTACAACCATCTAAAAACAAGTGACCCAAAAACATTCCATCACACAGCTCTACAATGTCAAGAGATGAAACCAGAGAAGAGTCCCCTCAGCCAGCTGGTTCTGAGGCTCAGTTCACCAACCCAAACCAACCCCACAGAGCCTCAGGACAGCCCTCAGAAAATCTGGCCCAACCAAATCATCACAAAACAAAAAGAAAAATATATAACCTATTGGAAAGACACCACAAAAAATCAAAGTAAACTTCAATGCTATTTGGCTCTAAACAGACAGTACATGGTGGCAGACTATCTGACCACTGTGACTGATAGAAAACTGAGGAAAACATTGACTAGGTACAGACTCAGTGAGCACAGTCTGGCTATAGAGACCGGTCGTCACAGACAAACCTGGCTGCCCAGAGAGGACAGGCTGTGCTCACTCTGCTCCAGGGGAGAGGTAGAGACAGAAGTGCATTTCCTACTACACTGTGACAAATACTCAGACCTAAGAGCATATTTCTTTCCCAAAATTATAATTCAATACAAAGAATTTG
>NC_092116.1:25077764-25092764 GCF_045679555.1 Salvelinus alpinus
TGGTGTAGAATGGTATAGTATAGTGTAGTGGTGTAGAATAGTATAGTATAGTGTAGTGGTGTAGAATAGTATAGTATAGTGTAGTGGTGTAGAATAGTATAGTATAGTGTAGTGGTGTAGAATGGTATAGTATAGTGGTGTGGTGTAGAATAGTATAGCATAGTATGGCGTAGTATAGCATGGGATAGCATAGTACGGTGTAGCACAGTGTAGCATAGTTTAGTATAGTATAATGTAGTGCAATGTAGTGTTGTATAGTATAGTATGGTGTAGTATAGTAGGGTATCGTGTAGCATAGCACAGCATAGCATAGTGTAGTGTGGTATAGTATGGCATAGTGTTGTGCGGTGTAGTATAACATAGTATAGTGTAGTATGGTATACCGGGCATAGTATTGTGCAGTATAGCACAGTGTATCATGGTGTAGTATGGTATAGTGTGGTTTGGTGTGGTATAGTATGGTGTAGTATAGTGGTATGGTGTAGTGTGGTATGGTTTAACATAGTGTGGCATAGCATCGCAAAGTATAGCATGGCGCAGTATAGTATAGTTTAGCGGTGTAGTATAGTACGGTACAGTGTGGTGTTGTATAGAGCAACATAGTATAGAGCAACATAGTATAGTGTGACATAGTATAGTGTGACATAGTATAGTGTGACATAGTATAGTGTGGCATAGTATAGCGTGACATAGTATAGCGTGACATAGTATAGTGTGACATAGTATAGTGTGGCATAGTATAGTGTGGCATAGTATAGTGTGACATAGTATAGCGTGACATAGTATAGTGTGACATAGTATAGCGTGACATAGTATAGTGTGACATAGTATAGTGTGGCATAGTATAGTGTGGCATAGTATAGTGTGACATAGTATAGTGTGACATAGTATAGTGTGACATAGTATAGTGTGACATAGTATAGTGTGGCATAGTATAGTGTGGCATAGTATAGTGTGACATAGTATAGCGTGACATAGTATAGTGTGACATAGTATAGCGTGACATAGTATAGTGTGACATAGTATAGTGTGGCATAGTATAGTGTGGCATAGTATAGTGTGACATAGTATAGTGTGACATAGTATAGTGTGACATAGTATAGTGTGGCATAGTATAGTGTAGCATAGTATAGTGTGGCATAGTATAGTGTGACATAGTATAGCGTGACATAGTATAGTGTGGCATAGTATAGTGTGACATAGTATAGTGTGACATAGTATAGTGTGGCATAGTATAGTGTGACATAGTATAGTGTGACATAGTATAGTGTGGCATAGTATAGTGTAGCATAGTATAGTATAGTGTGACATAGTATAGTGTGGCATAGTATAGCGTGACATAGTATAGTGTGACATAGTATAGCGTGACATAGTATAGTGTGGCATAGTATAGTGTGACATAGTATAGTGTGACATAGTATAGTGTGGCATAGTATAGCGTGACATAGTATAGTGTGGCATAGTATAGTGTGACATAGTATAGTGTGACATAGTATAGTGTGACATAGTATAGCGTGACATAGTATAGTGTGACATAGTATAGTGTGGCGTAGTATAGTGTAGCATAGTATAGTATAGTGTGACATAGTATAGTGTGGCATAGTATAGCGTGACATAGTATAGTGTGACATAGTATAGCGTGACATAGTATAGTGTGGCATAGTATAGTGTGACATAGTATAGTGTGACATAGTATAGTGTGACATAGTATAGTGTGGCATAGTATAGTGTGACATAGTATAGTGTGACATAGTATAGTGTGGCATAGTATAGTGTAGCATAGTATAGTGTGACATAGTATAGTGTGACATAGTATAGCGTGACATAGTATAGTGTGACATAGTATAGTATAGTGTGGCATAGTATAGTGTGGCATAGTATAGCGTGACATAGTATAGCGTGACATAGTATAGTGTGACATAGTATAGTGTGGCATAGTATAGTGTAGCATAGTATAGTGTGACATAGTATAGTGTGACATAGTATAGCGTGACATAGTATAGTGTGACATAGTATAGTATAGTGTGGCATAGTATAGTGTGGCATAGTATAGTGTGACATAGTATAGTGTGGCATAGTATAGTGTAGCATAGTATAGTGTGACATAGTATAGTGTGGCATAGTATTGTGTGGCATAGTATAGTGTGACATAGTATAGTGTGGCATAGTATAGTGTGGCATAGTATAGTGTAGCATAGTATAGTGTGACATAGTATAGTATAGTGTAGCATAGTATAGTATAGTGTGGCATAGTATTGTGTGGCATAGTATAGTGTGACATAGTATAGTGTGGCATAGTATAGTGTAGCATAGTATAGTGTAGCATAGTATAGTATAGTGTGGCATAGTATAGTGTGGCATAGTATTGTGTGGCATAGTATAGTATAGTGTAGCATAGTATAGTATAGTGTGGCATAGTATTGTGTGGCATAGTATAGTGTGACATCGTATAGTGTGGCATAGTATAGTGTGGCATAGTATAGTGTGACATAGTATAGTGTAGCATAGTATAGTGTGACATAGTATAGTATAGTGTGGCATAGTATAGTGTAGCATAGTATAGTATAGTGTGGCATAGTATAGTGTGGCATAGTATTGTGTGGCATAGTATAGTATAGTGTGGCATAGTATAGTGTAGCATAGTATAGTATAGTGTAGCATAGTATAGTGTGACATAGTATAGTGTGACATAGTATAGTGTGGCATAGTATAGTGTAGCATAGTATAGTGTGACATAGTATAGTGTGACATAGTATAGTGTGGCATAGTATAGTGTAGCATAGTATAGTGTAGCATAGTATAGTATAGTGTGGCATAGTATAGTGTGGCATAGTATTGTGTGGCATAGTATAGTATAGTGTAGCATAGTATAGTATAGTGTGGCATAGTATTGTGTGGCATAGTATAGTGTGACATCGTATAGTGTGGCATAGTATAGTGTGGCATAGTATAGTGTGACATAGTATAGTGTAGCATAGTATAGTGTGACATAGTATAGTATAGTGTGGCATAGTATAGTGTAGCATAGTATAGTATAGTGTGGCATAGTATAGTGTGGCATAGTATTGTGTGGCATAGTATAGTATAGTGTGGCATAGTATAGTGTAGCATAGTATAGTATAGTGTAGCATAGTATAGTGTGACATAGTATAGTGTGACATAGTATAGTGTGGCATAGTATAGTGTAGCATAGTATAGTGTGACATAGTATAGTGTGACATAGTATAGTGTGGCATAGTATAGTGTAGCATAGTATAGTATAGTGTGGCATAGTATAGTGTGGCATAGTATAGTGTAGCATAGTATAGTGTGACATAGTATAGTATAGTGTAGCATAGTATAGTGTGACATAGTATAGTGTGACATAGTATAGTATAGTGTGGCATAGTATAGTGTAGCATAGTATAGTGTGACATAGTATAGTGTGACATAGTATAGTGTGGCATAGTATAGTGTAGCATAGTATAGTGTGACATAGTATAGTGTGACATAGTATAGTGTGGCATAGTATAGTGTAGCATAGTATAGTGTGACATAGTATAGTGTAGCATAGTATAGTGTGACATAGTATAGTGTAGCATAGTATAGTGTGACATAGTATAGTGTGACATAGTATAGTGTGGCATAGTATAGTGTAGCATAGTATAGTGTGACATAGTATAGTGTGACATAGTATAGTGTGGCATAGTATAGTGTAGCATAGTATAGTATAGTGTGGCATAGTATAGTGTAGCATAGTATAGTGTAGCATAGTATAGTGTGACATAGTATAGTGTGACATAGTATAGTATAGTGTAGCATAGTATAGTGTGACATAGTATAGTGTGACATAGTATAGTATAGTGTAGCATAGTATAGTGTAGCATAGTATAGTATAGTGTGGCATAGTATAGTGTAGCATAGTATAGTGTAGCATAGTATAGTATAGTGTAGCATAGTATAGTGTAGCATAGTATAGTGTGACATAGTATAGTGTGACATAGTATAGTATAGTGTAGCATAGTATAGTGTAGCATAGTATAGTATAGTGTAGCATAGTATAGTGTAGCATAGTATAGTGTGACATAGTATAGTGTGACATAGTATAGTATAGTGTAGCATAGTATAGTGTAGCATAGTATAGTATAGTGTGGCATAGTATAGTGTAGCATAGTATAGTATAGTGTAGCATAGTATAGTGTAGCATAGTATAGTGTGACATAGTATAGTGTGACATAGTATAGTGTGGCATAGTATAGTGTAGCATAGTATAGTATGGCATAGTATAGTGTAGCATAGTATAGTGTAGCATAGTATAGTATAGTGTAGCATAGTATAGTGTAGCATAGTATAGTGTGGCATAGTATAGTGTGACATAGTATAGTGTGACATAGTATAGTGTGGCATAGTATAGTGTAACATAGTATAGTATAGTGTGACATAGTATAGTGTGGCATAGTATAGCGTGACATAGTATAGTGTGACATAGTATAGCGTGACATAGTATAGTGTGGCATAGTATAGTGTGACATAGTATAGTGTGACATAGTATAGTGTGGCATAGTATAGTGTAGCATAGTATAGTATAGTGTGTCATATTATAGTGTAGCATAGTATAGTGTAGCATAGTATAGTATAGTGTGACATAGTATAGTGTGGCATAGTATAGCGTGACATAGTATAGTGTGACATAGTATAGCGTGACATAGTATAGTGTGGCATAGTATAGTGTGACATAGTATAGTGTGACATAGTATAGTGTGACATAGTATAGTGTGACATAGTATAGTGTGACATAGTATAGTATAGTGTAGCATAGTATAGTGTAGCATAGTATAGTATAGTGTGGCATAGTATTGTGTAGCATAGTATAGTATAGTGTAGCATAGTATAGTGTAGCATAGTATAGTATAGTGTGGCATAGTATAGTGTAGCATAGTATAGTATAGTGTGGCATAGTATAGTGTGGCATAGTATTGTGTGGCATAGTATAGTATAGTGTGGCATAGTATAGTGTAGCATAGTATAGTGTGACATAGTATAGTGTGACATAGTATAGTGTGACATAGTATAGTGTGACATAGTATAGTGTAGCATAGTATAGTATAGTGTGACATAGTATAGTGTGGCATAGTATAGTGTAGCATAGTATAGTATAGTGTGGCATAGTATAGTGTAGCATAGTATAGTATAGTGTGGCATAGTATAGTGTAGCATAGTATAGTATAGTGTGGCATAGTATAGTGTAGCATAGTATAGTGTAGCATAGTATAGTATAGTGTAGCATAGTATAGTGTGGCATAGTATAGTGTAGCATAGTATAGTGTAGCATAGCATAGTATAGTGTGGCATAGTATAGTGTAGCATAGTATAGTGTAGCATAGTATAGTGTAGCATAGTATAGTGTAGCATAGTATAGTGTAGCATAGTATAGTGTGGCATAGTATAGTGTAGCATAGTATAGTGTAGCATAGTATAGTGTAGCATAGTATAGTATAGTGTAGCATAGTATAGTATAGTGTAG
Source organism: Salvelinus alpinus (assembly GCF_045679555.1). Lineage (NCBI taxonomy): Eukaryota > Metazoa > Chordata > Actinopteri > Salmoniformes > Salmonidae > Salvelinus > Salvelinus alpinus. The sequence goes on from NC_092116.1 coordinate 25,083,268, forward strand.
CATAGTATAGTGTAGCATAGTATAGTGTGGCATAGTATAGTGTAGCATAGTATAGTGTAGCATAGTATAGTGTAGCATAGTATAGTGTAGCATAGTATAGTGTAGCATAGTATAGTGTGGCATAGTATAGTGTAGCATAGTATAGTGTAGCATAGTATAGTATAGTGTAGCATAGTATAGTGTGGCATAGTATAGTGTAGCATAGTATAGTGTAGCATAGTATAGTATAGTGTAGCATAGTATAGTGTGGCATAGTGTAGTATAGTGTAGCATAGTATAGTGTAGCATAGTATAGTATAGTGTGGCATAGTATAGTATAGTGTAGCATAGTATAGTGTAGCATAGTATAGTATAGTGTGGCATAGTATAGTGTGGCATAGTATAGTGTAGTGTAGCATAGTATAGTGTGGCATAGTATAGTGTAGCATAGTATAGTGTAGCATAGTATAGTGTGGCATAGTATAGTGTAGCATAGTATAGTGTAGCATAGTATAGTGTGGCATAGTATAGTGTAGCATAGTATAGTGTAGCATAGTATAGTGTGGCATAGTATAGTGTAGCATAGTATAGTGTAGCATAGTATAGTGTGGCATAGTATAGTGTGGCATAGTATAGTGTAGCATAGTATAGTGTAGCATAGTATAGTATAGTGTGGCATAGTATAGTATAGTGTAGCATAGTATAGTGTAGCATAGTATAGTGTAGCATAGTATAGTGTGGCATAGTATAGTGTAGCATAGTATAGTGTGGCATAGTATAGTGTGGCATAGTATAGTGTGGCATAGTATAGTATAGTGTAGCATAGTATAGTGTAGCATAGTATAGTATAGTGTGACATAGTATAGTATAGTGTAGCATAGTATAGTGTAGCATAGTATAGTGTAGCATAGTATAGTGTGGCATTGTATAGTGTAGCATAGTATAGTGTAGCATAGCATAGTGTAGCATAGTATAGTATAGTGTGGCATAGTATAGTATAGTGTAGCATAGTATATTGTAGCATAGTATAGTGTGGCATAGTATAGTGCGGCATAGTATAGTGTAGCATAGTATAGTGTGTAATAGTATGGTGTAGCATAGTATAGTGTAGCATAGTATAGTATAGTGTGGCATAGTATTGTGTGGCATAGTATTGTGTGGCATAGTATAGTGTAGCATAGTATAGTGCAGCATAGTATAGTGTGGCATAGTATAGTGTGGCATAGTATAGTATAGTGTGGCATAGTATTGTGTGGCATAGTATAGTGTAGCATAGTATAGTGTAGCATAGTATAGTGTAGCATAGTGTAGCATAGTATAGTATAGTGTGGCATAGTATTGTGTGGCATAGTATTGTGTGGCATAGTATAGTGTAGCATAGTATAGTGTAGCATAGTATAGTGTAGCATAGTATAGTGTGACATAGTATAGTGTGGCATAGTATAGTGTGGCATAGTATAGTGTAGCATAGTATTGTGTAGCATAGTATAGTGTAGCATAGTATAGTGTGGCATAGTATAGTGTAGCATAGTATAGTGCAGCATAGTATCGTGTGGCATAGTATCGTGTGGCATAGTATCGTGTGGCATAGTATCGTGCGGCATAGTATAGTGTGCCATAGTATAGTTTTGTGGTGTTGTATAGTATGGGATAGTATATTACAGTGTGGCATAACACAGCGCAGTATAGTATTGTGCAGCATAGCATAGTGCAAGATAGTATAGTGTAGTGGTGTAGTATAGCATAGCATAGTATAGTGTAGTGGTGTAGTATAGTATAGCATGGTATAGTATTGTGCAGCATAGCATAGTGTAAGACAGTATAGTGTGGTGGTGTAGTATAGCGTAGCATAGTATAGTGTAGTGGTGTAGTATGGAATAGTATAGTACGGTATAGTATAGCGGTGTAGTGTAGTATGGTGCAGTTGTGTGGCATCATGTAGTATAGTGTAGTAGTGGTGTGGTATAGTTTGGTATATTATTATATGTTATGGTGTATTGGTGTAGTATAGCATAGTGTGATGTGCCGTGGTGTAGTATAGTGTGGTATAGTATAGTGTAGTGTAGAGTAGTGTGGCGTGGAGTAGTGTAGTATAGTGGTACAGTGTAGTGTAGAGTAGTGTAGTATAGCGGTGTAGAGTAGTGTGGTGGGGTATAGTGGTGTAGTGTAGTATAGTGTAGTGTGGTGTAGCGGTGTGGTGTGGTGTATTGTGGTGTAGTGGTGTTAGTGTAGTGCAGTGTAGTGTAGTGTAGAGTAGTTGTGTAGTGTAGAGTTGTGTAGTTGTGTAGTGTAGAGTAGTGGTGTAGTGTAGTATAGTGTAGTGTAGAGTAGTGGTGTAGTGTAAAGTAGTGGTGTAGTGTAGAGTAGTGGTGTAGAGTAGAGCAGTAGTGTAGTGGTGTAGTGTAGTGTAGTGGTGTAGTGTAGAGTAGTGGTGTAGTGTAGAGTAGAGGTGTAGTGTAGTGTAGTGTAGTGTAGTGTAGTGTAGTGGTGTAGTGTAGAGTAGTGGTGTAGTGTAGTGTAGTGGTGTAGTGTAGTGTAGTGTAGTGTAGTGTAGTGGTGTAGTGGTGTAGTGTAGTGTAGTGGTGTAGTGTAGTGTAGTGGTGTAGTGTAGTGTAGTGGTGTAGTGTAGTGTAGTGGTGTAGTGTAGTGTAGTGTAGTGGTGTAGTGTAGTGTAGTGGTGTAGTGTAGTGTAGAGTAGTGGTGTAGTGTAGTGTAGTGTAGTGTAGTGTAGTGGTGTAGTGTAGTGGTGTAGTGTAGAGTAGTGTAGTGGTGTAGTGTAGTGTAGTGGTGTAGAGTAGTGGTGTAGTGTAGTGTAGTGGTGTAGAGTAGAGTAGTGTAGTGGTGTAGTGTAGTGTAGTGGTGTAGTGGTGTAGTGTAGAGTAGTGTAGTGGTGTAGTGTAGTGTAGTGGTGTAGTGGTGTGGTGTAGTGTAGTGTAGTGGTGTAGTGTAGTGTAGTGTAGTGGTGTAGTGTAGTGTAGTGTAGAGTAGTGGTGTAGTGTAGTGTAAAGTAGTGGTGTAGTGTAGTGTAGTGTAGTGGTGTAGTGTAGTGGTGTAGTGTAGTGTAGTGGTGTAGTGTAGTGGTGTAGTGTAGTGTAGTGGTGTAGTGTAGTGTAGTGGTGTAGTGTAGTGTAGTGGTGTAGTGTAGAGTAGTGTAGTGTAGAGTAGTGGTGTAGTGGTGTAGTGTAGTGGTGTAGTGTAGAGTAGTGTAGTGGTGTAGTGTAGAGTAGTGTAGTGGTGTAGTGTAGTGGTGTAGTGTAGAGTAGTGTAGTGGTGTAGTGTAGTGGTGTAGTGTAGAGTAGTGGTGTAGTGTAGTGTAGTGTAGTGGTGTAGTGTAGTGTAGTGGTGTAGTGTAGTGGTGTAGTGGTGTAGTGTAGTGTAGAGTAGTGTAGTGGTGTAGTGTAGTGGTGTGGTGTAGTGTAGTGGTGTAGTGTAGTGTAGTGTAGTGGTGTAGTGTAGTGTAGAGTAGTGGTGTAGTGTAGTGTAAAGTAGTGGTGTAGTGTAGTGTAGTGGTGTAGTGTAGTGGTGTAGTGTAGTGTAGTGGTGTAGTGTAGTGGTGTAGTGTAGTGGTGTAGTGTAGTGGTGTAGTGTAGTGGTGTAGTGTAGTGTAGTGTAGTGTAGTGTAGAGTAGTGTAGTGTAGAGTAGTGGTGTAGTGGTGTAGTGTAGTGGTGTAGTGTAGAGTAGTGTAGTGGTGTAGTGTAGTGTAGAGTAGTGGTGTAGTGTAGTGTAAAGTAGTGGTGTAGTGTAGTGTAGTGGTGTAGTGTAGTGGTGTAGTGTAGTGTAGTGGTGTAGTGTAGTGTAGTGGTGTAGTGTAGTGGTGTAGTGTAGTGGTGTAGTGTAGTGGTGTAGTGTAGTGTAGTGGTGTAGTGTAGTGTAGAGTAGTGTAGTGTAGAGTAGTGGTGTAGTGGTGTAGTGTAGTGGTGTAGTGTAGAGTAGTGTAGTGGTGTAGTGTAGAGTAGTGTAGTGGTGTAGTGTAGTGGTGTAGTGTAGAGTAGTGTAGTGGTGTAGTGTAGTGGTGTAGTGTAGAGTAGTGGTGTAGTGTAGTGTAGTGTAGTGGTGTAGTGTAGTGTAGTGGTGTAGTGTAGTGGTGTAGTGTAGTGGTGTAGTGGTGTAGTGTAGAGTAGAGTAGTGTAGTGGTGTAGTGTAGTGGTGTAGTGTAGAGTAGTGGTGTAGTGTAGTGTAGTGGTGTAGTGGTGTAGTGTAGTGTAGAGTAGTGGTGTAGTGTAGTGTAGTGGTGTAGTGGTGTAGTGTAGTAGTGTAGTGTAGTGTAGTGTAGTGTAGTGGTGTAGTGTAGTGTAGTGGTGTAGTGTAGTGTAGTGTAGTGGTGTAGTGTAGTGTAGTGGTGTAGTGTAGTGGTGTAGTGTAGTGTAGTGTAGAGTAGTGTAGTGTAGAGTAGTGTAGTGGTGTAGTGTAGTGTAGTGGTGTAGTGTAGTGTAGTGTAGAGTAGTGTAGTGGTGTAGTGTAGTGTAGTGGTGTAGTGTAGTGTAGAGTAGTGTAGCGTAGTGGTGTAGTGTAGTGTAGTGGTGTAGTGTAGTGGTGTAGTGTAGTGTGGTGTAGTGTAGTGTAGTGTAGTGTAGTGTAGTGTAGTGTAGTGGTGTAGTGTAGTGTAGCGTAGTGGTGTAGTGTAGTATAGTGTAGTGGTGTAGTGTAGTGTAGCGTAGTGGTGTAGTGTAGTGTAGTGTAGTGTAGTGTAGTGGTGTAGTGTAGTGTAGTGTAGTGGTGTAGTGTAGTGTAGTGTGAAAGAGGGAGAGAACAGCTGGGCTAGAGGAAAGAGAGAGAACGAGGAAAAGGAGGGAGGGATGGAGGGACTGCGTGCGAAGGGAGAAGGGAGAGGCCGGCGATCCACTTTCCCCTCACGCACACAAATCACACACAAACACATACACATAAACACACACACACCATCCCTCAGCTCCAGCATTGGCTGGAAACACACAGTCAATACTCCTCCACCTCCATCCCTCTATCTCCTCCTCCTCCGCCTCTCCTCCTCCTTCCCCTCTACTCAAAAAGTTGAGAAGGGTTAGTTGCTATTCAGCTGAGAGGCTGAGAAGGGATAGAGACAGGGAGAAAGAGAGAGGGGGATATATATTAGTGGCTGAGAAGGGATAGAGACAGGGAGAAAGAGAGAGAGAGAGAGATATATATATTAGTAGCTGAGAAGGGATAGAGACAGGGAGAAAGAGAGAGAGAGAGATATATTAGTAGCTGAGAAGGGATAGAGACAGGGAGAAAGAGAGAGAGAGAGATATTAGTGGCTGAGAAGGGATAGAGACAGGGAGAAAGAGAGAGAGAGGGAGATATATTAGTAGCTGAGAAGGGATAGAGACAGGGAGAAAGAGAGGTCAGGTCCTGACCTCGAATTTTTTTTTTCCGATATGTATACTTTGACAATGTAAGTAATAATAACTTGCCATGTCAATAAAGTCAATTGAATTGAATTGAATTGAATTGAGTGATATATTAATAGGTGTGGAATTCTAGTCCTGGAGGGTAGAGAAGAGCCCCAGCCTGGCTGAACTCTGTCTTGGAGCGAGGGAAGGAGGGAGAGAGAGAGTCAGAGAAAGAGAGAGTGGGATAAATGTTTCTCCCACACACACATGTGACCCAGTCGCAACAGCAAGCAAACAACCCGACTTGAAAATAAATAGGGAAAAAATACAGAACAGAACAGTTCTTTTCAATCTTGAGAACCAGTTACCAGTTAGTTACTTTTTGTTCCAAAAATATACCTAATATTTAGTATATAATTCTGTTATTCTGTCAAATATACCTAATATTTAGTATATAATTCTGTTATTCTGTAAAACATACCTAATATTTAGTATAGAATTCTGCTATTCTGTAAAATATATCTAATATTTAGTATAGAATTCCCTCCATCTCTCTCTCCCTCCATCTCTCTCTCTTTCTCCCTCCATCTCTCTCTCTCTCTCTCTCTCCCTCCATCTCTCTCTCTCTCTCTCCCTCCATCTCTCTCTCTCTCTCTCTCTCTCTCTCTCTCTCTCTCTCTCTCTCTCTCTCCCTCCCTCCATCTCTCTCTCCCTCCCTCCATCTCTCTCTCTTTCTCTCTCCATCTCTCTATCTCTCGCTTTCTCCCTCTCTCTCTCTCTCTCTCTCCCTCCATCTCTCTCTCGCTTTCTCCCTCCCTCCATCTCTCTCTCTCTCTCCCTCCATCTTTCTTTCTCTCTCTCTCTCTCTCTCTCCCTCCATCTCTCTCTCTCTCCCTCCCTCTCTCTCTCTCTCTCTCTCCCTCTCCATCTCTCTCTCTCCATCTCTCTCTCGCTCTCCCTCCATCTCTCTCTCTCTCTCCCTCCATCTCTCTCTCTATCTCTCCCTCCCTTCATCTCTCTCTCTATCTCTCCCTCCATCTCTCTCTCTCTCACTCCCTCCCTCAATCTCTCTCTCCCGTCATCTCTCTCTCTCCCTCCATCTCTCTCTCTACATCTCTCTCTCTCCTCCTCCATCTCTCTCTCCCTCCATCTCTCTCTCTCCATCCATCTCTCTCTCTCACCCTCCATCTCCCTCTCTTTTCATAACTAATGACTAAAGCTTCTGGTCTACAATATAATAGTCTGATTGTCTACAAATGTGATACACTGTGAGGAACTCCCTATGAATTTGTATATATGTGTGTGTGTGTGTGTGTGTGTGTGTGTGTGTGTGTGTGTGTGTGTGTGTGTGTGTGTGTGTGTGTGTGTGTGTGTGTGTGTGTGTGTGTGTGTGTGTGTGTGTGTGTGTGTGTGTGTGTGTGTTGTGCCAGGTTTGCCATTACGTACACAGGACGTAGGAGTCAGTGACCATGAGGACAACAACTCTGCCTATGACACATGTAAGAGCCCAGAACAGATATGAGCTGTGTGTGTGTGTGTGTGTGTGTGTGTGTGTGTGTGTGTGTGTGTGTGTGTGTGTGTGTGTGTGTGTGTGTGTGTGTGTGTGTGTGTGTGTGTGTGTGTGTGTGTGTGTGTGTGTGTGTGTCATTTGTGATACCTCGTCACCAAGAAACTATTAATTTGAAGTGGGACACATCTCTAAGAGTTGTTGGATGTCAGCTCTTTCGTTTGGTTTCCAGATTAGTCCGTCTCATCCATCTCTCTTTCTCTCTCTTAACATCAATCTCTTTTACTGACTCCCACTTCTGGAAATTACAATGTTTTATCAACCTGAACCCCACACAGAAAAACAAGCATCGAGAAAGAGGGAAGAAGAAGGGAGGAGAGGAGTGAGGGAAGAAGAGAGGAGAGGAGTGAGGGAAGAAGAGAGGAGAGGAGAGAGGGAAGAAGAGAGGAGAGGAGTGAGGGAAGAAGAGAGGAGAGGAGAGAGGGAAGAAGAGAGGAGAGGAGTGAGGGAAGAAGAGAGGAGAGGAGATGAGTGAGGGAAGAAGAGAGGAGAGGAGTGAGGGAAGAAGAGAGGAGAGGAGATGAGTGAGGGAAGAAGAGAGGAGAGGAGATGAGGGAAGAAGAGAGGAGAGGAGAGGAGGAGGGAAGAAGAGAGGAGAGAGGGAAGAAGAGAGGAGAGGGAAGAAGAAGAGAGGAGAGGAGAGGACTGAGGGAAGAAGAGAGGAGAGGAGAGGACTGAGGGAAGAAGAGAGGAGAGGAGTGAGGGAAGAAGAGAGGAGAGAGTGAGGGAAGAAGAGAGGAGAGGAGTGAGGGAAGAAGACAGCAGGAGGGAGGGAGGGAGGGAGCATGATTTACAATTTCCTCTCTTGTGTTTAATATAGTCTATAAGGAGAGGTCCTGACCTCTAGTTCTCTAACAAGTAGATTTATATAGAGGAAGAGATGGTTCCCTATGGCCTCTCTGGTGCTTAGAGGGGACTGGTGACACACACACACACACACACACACACACACACACACACACACACACACACACACACACACACACACACACACACACACACACACACACACACACACACACACACACACACACACACACACACACACACAGCTTACTATAGACTGTGTAGAGGAGACTAGAGTTATTGTGAGCAGGCAGTTGGAAACTCAGCCGTCCTGTCTCTGTATGACAGGAAGTAGGATTCCATCTATGAGGGGGATTGTAATCTGGGTCTCAAGGTCTGGTTGTCCATCATGACCGTGATGAATGATTGTGAACGTGCCAAACACCAGTAAGAGCAGATCATACAGTACACACTGACTGATAGTGAAGAGAACTTCTGATAGGAACTCAGTGGGAGAGACAATTGAAAAATTGTCAAGGACTCCAGCCACCCCAGTCATAGACTGTTCTCTCTGCTACCTACGGCAAGCGGTACCGGAGCACCAAGTCTAGGTCCAAAAGGCTTCTTAACAGCTTCTACCCCCAAGCCATGAGACTCCTGAACAGCTAATCAAATGGCTACCCAGACTATTTGCATTGTCGCCCCTCCCCCTCTTTTACACTGCTGCTACTCTGTTATTATCTATGCATAGTCACTTTAATAACTCTACCTATATGTACATATCACCTCAATTACCTCGACTAACCGGTGCCCACGCACATTGACTCTGTACCGGTACCCCCCTGTATATAACCTCGCTATTGTTATTTTACTGCTGCTCTTTAATTATTTGATACATTGTCTCGTAAACTGACCATCCTACCGATCCTTGACCTCAGCGATGTCATTTACAAAATAGCCTCCAACACTCTACTCATCAAATTGGATGCAGTCTATCACAGTGCCATCCGTTTTGTCACCAAAGCCCCATATACTACCCACCACTGCAACCTGTATGCTCTCGTTGGCTGGCCCTCGCTTCACTCTCGTCGCCAAACCCACTGGCTCCAGGACATCTATAAGTCTTTGCTAGGTAAAGCCTCGCCTTATCTCAGCTCACTGGTCACCATAACAACACCCACCCGTAGCACGCGCTCCAGCAGGTGTATTTCACTGGTCATCCTCAAAGCCAACACCTGCTTTGGCCACCTTTCCTTCCAGTTCTCTGCTGCCAATGACTGGAATGAATTGCAAAAATCACTGAAGCTGGAGTCTTATATCTCCCTCACTAACTTTAAGCATCAGCTGTCAGAGCAGCTTACTGATTACTGCACCTGTACACAGCCCATCTGTAAATAGCACACCCAACTACCTCATCCCCATATTGTTATTTATTTTTGCTCTTTTGCACCCCAGTATCTCTACTTGCACATCATCATCTGCACATCTATCACTCCAGTGTTAATTGCTATATTGTAATTATTTTGCCACTACGGCCTATTTATTTCCTTACCTCCCTAATCTTACTACATTTGCACACACTGTAGATAGACTTTTTTTTCTATTGTATTATTGACTGCATGTTTGTTTATTCCATGTGTAACTCTGTGTTGTTGTTTGTGTCGCACTGCTTTGCTTTATCTTGGCCAGGTCGCAGTTGCAAATGAGAACTTGTTCTCAACTGGCCTACCTGGTTAAATAACGATGAAATAAATACATTAAAAAAATACTTTTATTTCTTATTCCATTTCATATTTTTTAAACTGCATTGTTGGTTAGGGGCTTGTAAGTAACC
>NC_092116.1:25097764-25102492 GCF_045679555.1 Salvelinus alpinus
TGTTGAGCTTGAATTGGCAGACAGATAGCCTTACATTCTCCTGCAAAATGTCTTGATAAACTTGGGAATTAATTTTTCCATCGATGATAGCAAGCTGTCCAGGCCCTGAGGCAGCAAATCAGCCCCAAACCATGATGCCCCGTCTCCACCATACTTTACAGTTGGGATGAGGTTTTGATGTTGGTGTACTGTGCCTTTTTCTTTCTCCACATAGTGTTGTGTGTTCCTTCCAAACAACTCAACTGTAGTTTCACCTGTACACAGAATATTTTGCCAGAAGCGCTGTGGAACATCCAGGTGCTCTTTTGCGAACTTGGACAGCAGTGGCTTCTTCCGTGGTGTCCTCCCATGAACACCATTATTGTTTAGTGTTTTACGTATCGTAGACTCGTCAACAGAGTTCTTAGCATGTTCCAGATATTTCTGTAAGTCTTTAGCTGACACTCTAGGAATCTTCTTAACCTCATTGAGCATTCTGCACTGTGCTCTTGCAGTCATCTTTGTAGGACGGCCAGTCCTAGGGAGAGTAGCAACAGTGCTGAACTTTCTCCATTTATAGACAATTGTTTTACTGTGGACTGATGAACATCAAGGCTTTTAGAGATACTTTTGTAACCCTTTCCAGCTTTATGCAAGTCAACAATTCTTATTCTGAAAAGCAAACTCAAATGTTATGAGTGTTTGTTATAGGGCAGGGCAACTCTAACCAACATCTCCAATCTCGTCTCATTGATTCGACTCCAGGCTAGCTGACTCCTGACTCCAATTAGCTTTTGGAAAAGTCAGGAGCCTAGCATTTTCCAACCTACACTGTGAATGTTTAAATGACATATTCAATATAGACAAGACAAATACAATAATTTGTGTGTAATTAGTTTAAGCAAACTGTGTTTGCCTATTGTAGTGACTTGAAGATCAGATCAAATTTCATGACTAATTTCTGCAGAAAACCAGGTAATTCCAAAGGGTTCACATACTTTTTCTTGCCACTGTATATTTTAGTTATTTCATTTGTACTAATTCATTTTACTTTACAGTATTTTGTGAAGATCAATTACAAAATAAATTACAACTAAACCCATTTCAATCCCACTTTGTAACGCAACAAAATGTGGAAACATTCAAGGGGTGAATACTTCTGATACCCACTGTGGCTAGCTACATTTGCTCTGACCAGCTACATATACAGTGGGGAGAACAAGTATTTGATACACTGACGATTTTGCAGGTTTTCCTACTTACAAAGCATGTAGAGGTCTGTAATTTTTATCATAGGTACACTTCAACTATGAGAGACGGAATCTAAAACAAAAATCCAGAAAATCACATTGTATGATTTTTAAGTAATTAATTTGCATTTTATTGCATGACATAAGTATTTGATACATCAGAAAAGCAGAACTTAATATTTGGTACAGAAACCTTTGTTTGCAATTACAGAGATCATACGTTTCCTGTAGTTCTTGACTAGGTTTGCACACACTGCAGCAGGGATTTTGGCCCACTCCTCCCTACAGATCTTCTCCAGATCCTTCAGGTTTCGGGGCTGTCGCTGGGCAATACGGACTTTCAGCTCCCTCCAAAGATTTTCTATTGGGTTCAGGTCTGGAGACTGGCTAGGCCACTCCAGGACCTTGAGATGCTTCTTACGGAGCCACTCCTTAGTTGCCATGGCTGTGTGCTTCGTGTCGTTGTCATGCTGGAAGACCCAGCCACGACCCATCTTCAATGCTCTTACTGAGGGAAGGAGGTTGTTGGCCAAGATCTCGCGATACATGGCCCCATCCATCCTCCCCTCAATACGGTGCAGTCGTCCTGTCCCCTTTGCAGAAAAGCATCCCCAAAGAATGATGTTTCCACCTCCATGCTTCACGGTTGGGATGGTGTTCTTGGGGTTGTACTCATCCTTCTATTCCTCCAAACACGGCGAGTGGAGTTTAGAGCAAAAAGCTCTATTTTTGTCTCATCAGACCACATGACCTTCTCCCATTCCTCCTCTGGATCATCCAGATGGTCATTGGCAAACTTCAGACGGGCCTGGACATGCGCTGGCTTGAGCAGGGGGACCTTGCGTGCGCTGCAGGATTTTAATCCATGACGGCGTAGTGTGTTACTAATGGTTTTCTTTGAGACTGTGGTCCCAGCTCTCTTCAGGTCATTGACCAGGTCCTGCCGTGTAGTTCTGGGCTGATCCCTCACATTCCTCATGATCATTGATGCCCCACGAGGTGAGATCTTGCATGGAGCCCCAGACCGAAGTGATTGACCGTCATCTTGAACTTCTTCCATTTTCTAATAATTGTGCCAACAGTTGTTGCCTTCTCACCAAGCTGCTTGCCTATTGTCCTGTAGCCCATCCCAGCCTTGTACAGGTCTACAATTTATCCCTGATGTCCTTACACAGCTCTCTGGTCTTGGCCATTGTGGAGAGGTTGGAGTCTGTTTGATTGAGTGTGTGGACAGGTGTCTTTTATACAGGTAACGAGTTCAAACAGGTGCAGTTAATACAGGTAATGAGTGGAGAACAGGAGGGCTTCTTAAAGAAAAACTAACAGGTCTGTGAGAGCCGGAATTCTTACTGGTTGGTAGGTGATCAAATACTTATGTCATGCAATAAAATGCAAATTAATTACTTAAAAATCATACAATGTGATTTTCTGGATTTTTGTTTTAGATTCCGTCTCTCACAGTTGAAGTGTACCTATGATAAAAATGACAGACCTCTACATGCTTTGTAAGTAGGAAAACCTGCAAAATCGGCAGTGTATCAAATACTTGTTCTCCCCACTGTAGCTAGCTAGCTAACTAGCGAATAGCATCAGCACAATTTATTTTAGCCACAACTTGCTAAGAAAAGACAAATGAGCTGCTTGGAGACATAAGATCCACAAACGAAGAGTGTAATTTTAGAACGCTTGTTGATTTATATTAAGAAGCAAAGTGGAAAGCAGCACTGTTGTCTCCAAGCAGACCGTCACTGTGAGTGAAAAACAAGTGGTTATGACTCGTGGTAGATCAGAAACTCATTGAGTGACGGGGCAGGGCTGGGTATGTGTGAAAGGAGAAAGGGAGAGAGAAGGATGACTCAAGTAGCAAACGGACATTACACGCGGCAGAGTGGCATAACAACATTTAACAAACCAAACACTGGAATACCGTTATACAAGGTAAAGTAAAAACCCGAACCGGTCGGTGCCTCAATACCGGAATATAATAATATGCGGTACACCAGACCTAGTGTGTGTGTGTGTGTGTGTGTGTGTGTGTGTGTGTGTGTGTGTGTGTGTGTGTGTGTGTGTGTGTGTGTGTGTGTGTGTGTGTGTGTGTGTGTGTGTGTGTGTGTGTGTGTGTGTGTGTGTGTGTGTGTGTCCTATTTGTTTTTCATCCCTAGGCAACACTCCTATTTCCAGCATGGTTGTCTGATAGTCAGACTGACGCACTTGCCCCCCCCTCCCTCTCTCTGTTTGTCTCTCTCTCTCCCTCTCTCTATGTCTCTCTCTCTCTCTCTCTACCTCCCTCTCTCTATGTCTCCCTCTCTCTATGTCTCTCTCTCTCTCTCTCTATGTCTCTCTCCCTCTCTCTATGTCTCTCTCTCTCTCTCTCTCTCTCCCTCCCTCTCTCTCTCCCTCCCTCTCTCTATGTCTCTCTCTCTCTCTATGTCTCTCTCTCTCTCTATCTCTCCCTCCCTCTCTCTATGTCTCTCCCCCTCCCTCTCTCTGTGTCTCTCTCCCCCCTCGCTCTCTCTATGTCTCTCTCTCCCTCCCTCTCTCTCTGTCTCTCTCTCCCTTGCTCTCTCTCTGTCTGTCTCTCTCTCCCTCCCTCTCTCTGTCTCTCTCCTCCCCCTGTTTCCCTCTCCCTCTCTCTGTCTCTCTCTCCCCCTGTTTTTCTCTCCCTCCCACTCTCTTTTTCTCCCTCCCTCCCTCTCTCTGTGTCTCTCTATCCCTCCGTCCCTCTGTGTCTCTCTCTCCCTCCCTCTATGTCCCTCCCTCCCTCCCCCTCTCTCTGTCTGTCTCTCTCTCTGTCTGTCTCTCTCTCTGTCTCTCTCTCTCCCTCTGTCTCCCTCCCTCCCTCCTTCTCTCCCTGTTTTTCTCTCGACTACCATTCTCTTACCTCATGCTCTCTTTCTTTGTTTTTCTCTCTCTCTCTTCCTGTTTGTCTCTCCTTTTCTCCCTCCCCCGTTCCCTCCGGTATTGGGTCATTGAACCACAGTGAAAGCAGGAGGAGATTTCAGGAGCAAAACAGTGAGTAGCAGACTATACTAGAATGGTGAGTGTTTCTACACGCAGGAAGACTGAGGGCGCGTCTGAAATGGCACCCTCTTCCCCATCTAGTGCACTACTTTTGAGTTGGCGAAAAGAGTGCCATTTCAGACGAACCCTGAGTTTTCCCTCAACAGACTGAGCCAAAGGCAGCAGGGGGGTTAGAGGTGACCACATCTGCTCAGAACTGCCGGTTACAGCCATTGACCCAGGCACGTGTGTATGCCAGAGTCAGCATGTGTTCTAGCCCGCTAACTTTAACTCACCCCCCCCTGTCTTTCCAACACTTAACTAAAAAATGACAAAAGCAGTGGGCCTGCCCCACTGTCCAGTACTCTGGGGAACTAGATAAAAGCCTCATTGCCCTAGACACCAAAGTCTCCCGTCCATAGTTTCACTGGTTCTTTCATAACAACTGAAAGAGAGAAGCTGGTTCTCTCAAGCACATCTCAAGGCCATCCCATCCTCT
>NC_092116.1:25102592-25138489 GCF_045679555.1 Salvelinus alpinus
AGGAATGAACTAGCCTCAGGACTATTAAAACAATGGAAACCTGGTTAGAATATCCACCCTGTGCTGTTCTCTATCTGGTATAGGAATGAACCTGCCTCAGGACTATTAAAAGACACACACACCATTCCAATCATTGTATTTGAAAGCAGCAGGATCTATAAATACTGTGTACTGTGTCTTTGTTTATAAATAAATCAATCAATCAAATGTCTCCCCATCCATCCCTATCTACACATTAATAATGTACAGCTCTTCCATTTGGATAGGCCTCAGAGAGATCACCCTGGAGACACACACACACGCGCACACACACACGCACGCACACACACACGCACACACACGCACACACACGCACACACACGCGCACACACACACGCACGCACGCACGCGCAACCACACACACACACACACACACACACACACACACACACACACACACACACACACACACACACACACACACACACACACACACACCTCTATTCCTTCCCTATTTCTCTCCTTCTTCATTCTTTTGCTCTTTCTATTATTGTCTGTTACCATTCTCTCCATTCTCAGTCTACTACAGGCTGTTGCAGAGAGTTTCATCACAGCCCTGTAACACTGGAATTAAACACACACACACACACACACACACACACACACACACACACACACACATACACACAAACACACACATACACACAAACACACACAAACACATACAAACACAAACACATACAAACACATAAACACACATACATACACACAAACACACACATACACACAAACACACATACAAACACCTACAAACACATACACACAAACACATACACACAAACACACACATACAAACACACACATACACACACAAACAAACACACACATACAAACACACACAAACGCACACATACAAACACACACAAACGCACACATACAAACACACACATACAAACGCACACATACAAACACACACATACAAACGCACACATACAAACGCACACATACAAACGCACACATACAAACACACACATCACACACACAACACACACACACACGTCTGTCTGTCTGTCTGTCTGTCTGTCTGTCTGTCTGCGTTGCGTGCGTGCGCGCGTGCGTGCGTGTGTTGGGGCTGGGCGATATAACCAAATATCCCATTTTCTGACGGTATTTAAAAATGTTCTACATTTGTTTTCTGAGTAGTGCATGACTGGCAACACAGTGTTTGTAATGGGTCTTTCTCCACTCTGATTGTTTTATACTGTTCTATCAAACTTCAACCAAAAGTTAGAATATAGTTGTTTGACATGACAACGACTGAAAAGGCCAGCGAGGAGTTATTGTGACAGGGTAGGAACCAAAGTGTTGGTCAGTGTTTCCCAGTGGACCCTAATTAGATGTTATCTTACTTGATGTAGCTTTGATGTAGCTAACATATTCGTGCGTTGCCTATTCCTCTCTGATTTAGAAAATATTGTTGCACCAACAACATGCTAATCTAGACCAACACCAACTCTGGTACCAGGCTGGATGACAGTGGGTATTATAACTATTCACCCCCTTGGACTTCTTCACATTTTATTGTAGGTAAGGGTAAGGTGTTTCAAATTCTGATTAAAATGGATTTCATTGTAAAAAAATAAAAAAACTACAATCTACACAAATTACTGTAATGTCAAAGTGGAAGAAAAAAATTGCTAACATTTGAATACATCATCATTATTAAATTGTCTTAAAGAGATATTCAATGTCTGATTTGTTATTGTTACCCATCTACCAATCACTGCCCTTCTTTATGAGGCTTTCCAAAAGCTCCCTGGTCTTTGTAGTTGAATTGAATCTGTGCTTGAAATTCAATACTTGACTAAGGGACCTTACAGGTGTTCTATGTATGGGGGACAGAGGAAGGGGTAGTCATTCCAAAATCATGTCAACCCTTATTATTTCACACAGAGTGAGTCTATGTAACTTATGTGATTTGTTAAGACAAATTGTATTCCTGAACTAATTTAGGATTGCCTAAACAAGGGTGCTGAATACTTATGCAACAAATACAGTGGCAAGAAAAAGTATGTGGACCCTTTGGAATTACCTGGATTTCTACATAAATTGGTCATAAAATTTGATCTGATCTTCATCTAAGTCACAACAATAGACAAACACAGTCTGTTTAATCTAATAACACAAACAATTATACGTTTTCATGTCTTTATCGAACACACCGTAAACATTCAGAGTGTAGGGTGGAAAAAGTATGTGAACTCTTGGATTGAATAACTGGTTGACCATCTTTTGGCAGCAATAACCTCAACCAACCGTGTTCTGTAGTTGAGGATCAGACCTGCACTACGGTCAGGAGGAATTTTGGACCATTCCCCTTTACAAAACTGTTTCAGTTCAGCAATATTCTTAGGATGTCTGGTGTGAACCACACTCGAGGTCATGCCACAGCATTTTAAAATCGGGTTGAGGTCAGGACTCTGACTGGGCCACTACAGAAGATGTATTTTCTTCTGTTGAAGCCATTCTGTTGTTGATTTACTTCTGTGTTTTGGGTCGCTGTCCTGTTGCATCACCCAACTTTTGTTGAGCTTGAATTGGCAGACAGATAGCCTTACATTCTCCTGCAAAATGTCTTGATAAACTTGGGAATTAATTTTTCCATCGATGATAGCAAGCTGTCCAGGCCCTGAGGCAGCAAATCAGCCCCAAACCATGATGCCCCGTCTCCACCATACTTTACAGTTGGGATGAGGTTTTGATGTTGGTGTACTGTGCCTTTTTCTTTCTCCACATAGTGTTGTGTGTTCCTTCCAAACAACTCAACTGTAGTTTCACCTGTACACAGAATATTTTGCCAGAAGCGCTGTGGAACATCCAGGTGCTCTTTTGCGAACTTGGACAGCAGTGGCTTCTTCCGTGGTGTCCTCCCATGAACACCATTATTGTTTAGTGTTTTACGTATCGTAGACTCGTCAACAGAGTTCTTAGCATGTTCCAGATATTTCTGTAAGTCTTTAGCTGACACTCTAGGAATCTTCTTAACCTCATTGAGCATTCTGCACTGTGCTCTTGCAGTCATCTTTGTAGGACGGCCAGTCCTAGGGAGAGTAGCAACAGTGCTGAACTTTCTCCATTTATAGACAATTGTTTTACTGTGGACTGATGAACATCAAGGCTTTTAGAGATACTTTTGTAACCCTTTCCAGCTTTATGCAAGTCAACAATTCTTATTCTGAAAAGCAAACTCAAATGTTATGAGTGTTTGTTATAGGGCAGGGCAACTCTAACCAACATCTCCAATCTCGTCTCATTGATTCGACTCCAGGCTAGCTGACTCCTGACTCCAATTAGCTTTTGGAAAAGTCAGGAGCCTAGCATTTTCCAACCTACACTGTGAATGTTTAAATGACATATTCAATATAGACAAGACAAATACAATAATTTGTGTGTAATTAGTTTAAGCAAACTGTGTTTGCCTATTGTAGTGACTTGAAGATCAGATCAAATTTCATGACTAATTTCTGCAGAAAACCAGGTAATTCCAAAGGGTTCACATACTTTTTCTTGCCACTGTATATTTTAGTTATTTCATTTGTACTAATTCATTTTACTTTACAGTATTTTGTGAAGATCAATTACAAAATAAATTACAACTAAACCCATTTCAATCCCACTTTGTAACGCAACAAAATGTGGAAACATTCAAGGGGTGAATACTTCTGATACCCACTGTGGCTAGCTACATTTGCTCTGACCAGCTACATATACAGTGGGGAGAACAAGTATTTGATACACTGACGATTTTGCAGGTTTTCCTACTTACAAAGCATGTAGAGGTCTGTAATTTTTATCATAGGTACACTTCAACTATGAGAGACGGAATCTAAAACAAAAATCCAGAAAATCACATTGTATGATTTTTAAGTAATTAATTTGCATTTTATTGCATGACATAAGTATTTGATACATCAGAAAAGCAGAACTTAATATTTGGTACAGAAACCTTTGTTTGCAATTACAGAGATCATACGTTTCCTGTAGTTCTTGACTAGGTTTGCACACACTGCAGCAGGGATTTTGGCCCACTCCTCCCTACAGATCTTCTCCAGATCCTTCAGGTTTCGGGGCTGTCGCTGGGCAATACGGACTTTCAGCTCCCTCCAAAGATTTTCTATTGGGTTCAGGTCTGGAGACTGGCTAGGCCACTCCAGGACCTTGAGATGCTTCTTACGGAGCCACTCCTTAGTTGCCATGGCTGTGTGCTTCGTGTCGTTGTCATGCTGGAAGACCCAGCCACGACCCATCTTCAATGCTCTTACTGAGGGAAGGAGGTTGTTGGCCAAGATCTCGCGATACATGGCCCCATCCATCCTCCCCTCAATACGGTGCAGTCGTCCTGTCCCCTTTGCAGAAAAGCATCCCCAAAGAATGATGTTTCCACCTCCATGCTTCACGGTTGGGATGGTGTTCTTGGGGTTGTACTCATCCTTCTATTCCTCCAAACACGGCGAGTGGAGTTTAGAGCAAAAAGCTCTATTTTTGTCTCATCAGACCACATGACCTTCTCCCATTCCTCCTCTGGATCATCCAGATGGTCATTGGCAAACTTCAGACGGGCCTGGACATGCGCTGGCTTGAGCAGGGGGACCTTGCGTGCGCTGCAGGATTTTAATCCATGACGGCGTAGTGTGTTACTAATGGTTTTCTTTGAGACTGTGGTCCCAGCTCTCTTCAGGTCATTGACCAGGTCCTGCCGTGTAGTTCTGGGCTGATCCCTCACATTCCTCATGATCATTGATGCCCCACGAGGTGAGATCTTGCATGGAGCCCCAGACCGAGAGTGATTGACCGTCATCTTGAACTTCTTCCATTTTCTAATAATTGTGCCAACAGTTGTTGCCTTCTCACCAAGCTGCTTGCCTATTGTCCTGTAGCCCATCCCAGCCTTGTACAGGTCTACAATCTTATCCCTGATGTCCTTACACAGCTCTCTGGTCTTGGCCATTGTGGAGAGGTTGGAGTCTGTTTGATTGAGTGTGTGGACAGGTGTCTTTTATACAGGTAACGAGTTCAAACAGGTGCAGTTAATACAGGTAATGAGTGGAGAACAGGAGGGCTTCTTAAAGAAAAACTAACAGGTCTGTGAGAGCCGGAATTCTTACTGGTTGGTAGGTGATCAAATACTTATGTCATGCAATAAAATGCAAATTAATTACTTAAAAATCATACAATGTGATTTTCTGGATTTTTGTTTTAGATTCCGTCTCTCACAGTTGAAGTGTACCTATGATAAAAATGACAGACCTCTACATGCTTTGTAAGTAGGAAAACCTGCAAAATCGGCAGTGT
Organism: Salvelinus alpinus; assembly: GCF_045679555.1. Classification (NCBI taxonomy): domain Eukaryota; kingdom Metazoa; phylum Chordata; class Actinopteri; order Salmoniformes; family Salmonidae; genus Salvelinus; species Salvelinus alpinus. The sequence continues at coordinate 25,107,924 of NC_092116.1, forward strand.
ATCAAATACTTGTTCTCCCCACTGTAGCTAGCTAGCTAACTAGCGAATAGCATCAGCACAATTTATTTTAGCCACAACTTGCTAAGAAAAGACAAATGAGCTGCTTGGAGACATAAGATCCACAAACGAAGAGTGTAATTTTAGAACGCTTGTTGATTTATATTAAGAAGCAAAGTGGAAAGCAGCACTGTTGTCTCCAAGCAGACCGTCACTGTGAGTGAAAAACAAGTGGTTATGACTTGTGGTAGATCAGAAACTCATTGAGTGACGGGGCAGGGCTGGGTATGTGTGAAAGGAGAAAGGGAGAGAGAAGGATGACTCAAGTAGCAAACGGACATTACACGCGGCAGAGTGGCATAACAACATTTAACAAACCAAACACTGGAATACCGTTATACAAGGTAAAGTAAAAACCCGAACCGGTCGGTGCCTCAATACCGGAATATAATAATATGCGGTACACCAGACCTATGTGTGTGTGTGTGTGTGTGTGTGTGTGTGTGTGTGTGTGTGTGTGTGTGTGTGTGTGTGTGTGTGTGTGTGTGTGTGTGTGTGTGTGTGTGTGTGTGTGTGTGTGTGTGTGTGTGTGTGTGTGTGTCCTATTTGTTTTTCATCCCTAGGCAACACTCCTATTTCCAGCATGGTTGTCTGATAGTCAGACTGACGCACTTGCCCCCCCCTCCCTCTCTCTGTTTGTCTCTCTCTCTCCCTCTCTCTATGTCTCTCTCTCTCTCTCTCTACCTCCCTCTCTCTATGTCTCCCTCTCTCTATGTCTCTCTCTCTCTCTCTCTCTCTATGTCTCTCTCCCTCTCTCTATGTCTCTCTCTCTCTCTCTCTCTCTCCCTCCCTCTCTCTCTCCCTCCCTCTCTCTATGTCTCTCTCTCTCTCTATGTCTCTCTCTCTCTCTCTATCTCTCCCTCCCTCTCTCTATGTCTCTCCCCCTCCCTCTCTCTGTGTCTCTCTCCCCCCTCGCTCTCTCTATGTCTCTCTCTCCCTCCCTCTCTCTCTGTCTCTCTCTCCCTTGCTCTCTCTCTGTCTGTCTCTCTCTCCCTCCCTCTCTCTGTCTCTCTCCTCCCCCTGTTTCCCTCTCCCTCTCTCTGTCTCTCTCTCCCCCTGTTTTTCTCTCCCTCCCACTCTCTTTTTCTCCCTCCCTCCCTCTCTCTGTGTCTCTCTCTCCCTCCGTCCCTCTGTGTCTCTCTCTCCCTCCCTCTATGTCCCTCCCTCCCTCCCCCTCTCTCTGTCTGTCTCTCTCTCTGTCTGTCTCTCTCTCTGTCTCTCTCTCTCCCTCTGTCTCCCTCCCTCCCTCCCTCCTTCTCTCCCTGTTTTTCTCTCGACTACCATTCTCTTACCTCATGCTCTCTTTCTTTGTTTTTCTCTCTCTCTCTTCCTGTTTGTCTCTCCTTTTCTCCCTCCCCCGTTCCCTCCGGTATTGGGTCATTGAACCACAGTGAAAGCAGGAGGAGATTTCAGGAGCAAAACAGTGAGTAGCAGACTATACTAGAATGGTGAGTGTTTCTACACGCAGGAAGACTGAGGGCGCGTCTGAAATGGCACCCTCTTCCCCATCTAGTGCACTACTTTTGAGTTGGCGAAAAGAGTGCCATTTCAGACGAACCCTGAGTTTTCCCTCAACAGACTGAGCCAAAGGCAGCAGGGGGGTTAGAGGTGACCACATCTGCTCAGAACTGCCGGTTACAGCCATTGACCCAGGCACGTGTGTATGCCAGAGTCAGCATGTGTTCTAGCCCGCTAACTTTAACTCACCCCCCCCTGTCTTTCCAACACTTAACTAAAAAATGACAAAAGCAGTGGGCCTGCCCCACTGTCCAGTACTCTGGGGAACTAGATAAAAGCCTCATTGCCCTAGACACCAAAGTCTCCCGTCCATAGTTTCACTGGTTCTTTCATAACAACTGAAAGAGAGAAGCTGGTTCTCTCAAGCACATCTCAAGGCCATCCCATCCTCTACCGTCATCCCCCTCTCCACCTCCATCTCCATCTCAAGGCCATCCCATCCTCTACCATCATCCCCCTCTCCATCTCCATCTCAAGGCCATCCCATCCTCTACCATCATCCCCCTCTCCATCTCCATCTCAAGGCCATCCCATCCTCTACAGTCATCCCCCTCTCCATCTCCATCTCAAGGCCATCCCATCCTCTACAGTCATCCCCCTCTCCATCTCCATCTCCATCAAGGCCATCCCATCCTCTACAGTCATCCCCCTCTCCATCTCCATCTCAAGGCCATCCCATCCTCTACCATCATCCCCCTCTCCCTCTCCATCTCAAGGCCATCCCATCCTCTACAGTCATCCCCCTCTCCCTCTCCATCTCAAGGCCATCCCATCCTCTACCATCATCCCCCTCTCCCTCTCCATCTCAAGGCCATCCCATCCTCTACCGTCATCCCCCTCTCCATCTCCATCTCAAGGCCATCCCATCCTCTACAGTCATCCCCCTCTCCCTCTCCATCTCCATCTCAAGGCCATCCCATCCTCTACAGTCATCCCCCTCTCCATCTCCATCTCAAGGCCATCCCATCCTCTACAGTCATCCCCCTCTCCATCTCCATCTCAAGGCCATCCCATCCTCTACAGTCATCCCCCTCTCCATCTCCATCTCAAGGCCATCCCATCCTCTACCATCATCCCCCTCTCCCTCTCCATCTCAAGGCCATCCCATCCTCTACCATCATCCCCCTCTCCCTCTCCATCTCAAGGCCATCCCATCCTCTACCATCATCCCCCTCTCCATCTCCATCTCAAGGCCATCCCATCCTCTACAGTCATCCCCCTCTCCATCTCCATCTCCATCTCAAGGCCATCCCATCCTCTACCGTTATCCCCCTCTCCCTCTCCATCTCCATCTCAAGGCATCTCAAGGCCATCCCATCCTCTACAGTCATCCCCCTCTCCATCTCCATCTCAAGGCCATCCCATCCTCTACAGTCATCCCCCTCTCCATCTCCATCTCAAGGCCATCCCATCCTCTACCACGTCCCCCTCTCCATCTCCATCTCAAGGCCATCCCATCCTCTACCGTCATCCCCCTCTCCATCTCCATCTCAAGGCCATCCCATCCTCTACCGTCATCCCCCTCTCCATCTCCATCTCAAGGCCATCCCATCCTCTACCATCATCCCCCTCTCCATCTCCATCTCAAGGCCATCCCATCCTCTACGGTCATCCCCCTCTCCATCTCCATCTCAAGGCCATCCCATCCTCTACAGTCATCCCCCTCTCCATCTCCATCTCCATCTCAAGGCCATCCCATCCTCTACCATCATCCCCCTCTCCATCTCCATCTCAAGGCCCTCCCATCCTCTACAGTCATCCCCCTCTCCATCTCCATCTCAAGGCCATCCCATCCTCTACAGTCATCCCCCTCTCCATCTCCATCTCAAGGCCCTCCCATCCTCTACAGTCATCCCCCTCTCCATCTCCATCTCAAGGCCATCCCATCCTCTACCGTTATCCCCCTCTCCATCTCCATCTCCATCTCAAGGCCATCCCATCCTCTACAGTCATCCCCCTCTCCATCTCCATCTCAAGGCCATCCCATCCTCTACAGTCATCCCCCTCTCCATCTCCATCTCAAGGCCATCCCATCCTCTACCGTTATCCCCCTCTCCATCTCCATCTCCATCTCAAGGCCATCCCATCCTCTACCATCATCCCCCTCTCCATCTCCATCTCAAGGCCATCCCATCCTCTACAGTCATCCCCCTCTCCATCTCCATCTCCATCTCAAGGCCATCCCATCCTCTACCGTCATCCCCCTCTCCATCTCCATCTCAAGGCCATCCCATCCTCTACAGTCATCCCCCTCTCCATCTCCATCTCCATCTCAAGGCCATCCCATCCTCTACCGTTATCCCCCTCTCCATCTCCATCTCAAGGCCATCCCATCCTCTACAGTCATCCCCCTCTCCATCTCCATCTCAAGGCCATCCCATCTTCTACTGTCATCCCCCTCTCCATCTCCATCTCAAGGCCATCCCATCCTCTACCATCATCCCCCTCTCCATCTCTCTTGGGGAGTCACCATATGACACAGAGATCAGCAGAATTTCATCCCCCTTTTTCAACCCTTCTTACGTGCCATTTAAAAAATAATCATCACCATCATAACATAACACACTGCAGTTCTAAATGACAAGGTCCTTCTACGTGTACAGAGAATGTCTGTGTGGAGAGAGAGAGAGCACTAAGAGGTGAGGCATCAAAGACTCAGACTTTCCTTTTAACAATCAAAGCCACTTCTGAGTTAAGTGTGTGTGTGTGTGTGTGTGTGTGTGTGTGTGTGTGTGTGTGTGTGTGTGTGTGTGTGTGTGTGTGTGTGTGTGTGTGTGTGTGTGTGTGTGTGTGTGTGTGTGTGTGTGTGTGTGTTACACTTCAACGTTGAATTCCTTCTTGCTCTCCTAACACAATTACTCCAGTGATCTCATCGTCAGAGACTGTCGGTCAGATGAAAGAGAAGTCTTCCCCTCTTTATTCTCCCTCTCTCTGGAGTTGTTTTGGTTAACAGAACGTTCTTTTCCCGACAGTGGTGTTGTGCTCGCTCGGGTGGGTTCGGTCCAGACAGAGACTCACATTACGTTGGTTACATCCCAAATGGCACCCTATTCCCTACATAGTGCACTACTTATGACCAGCGCCCATAGGGAACTTTTTAAAAGTAGTGCACTATGTAGGGAATAGTGTGCCATTTGGGAGGTAGCCTTTGACTGAGAAACCGTTGGCAACGAATGTACTCAACATACTAGATCTGAAGGAGCACACACACACACACACACACACACACACACACACACACACACACACACACACACACACACACACACACACACACACACACACACACACACACACACACACACACACACACACACACACACACTCCTGGGAGGAGGACTCTATAATAATATACTTTAAAGTGTTTTACTTATTTGGCTGTGGATCAGCTTAAATTGAGACAAACAGAAAGATCCAGCAGCTGGGCCAGTGGGGAATGCCTATCGCCATGGGTAACGATATGGTACACTGCTACAACAGCCTAGTCAAGACTGTATCCTACAACAGCCTAGTCAAGACTGTATCCTACAACAGCCTAGTCAAGACTGTATCCTACAACAGCCTAGTCAAGACTGTATCCTACAACAGCCTAGTCAAGGCTGTATCCTACAACAGCCTAGTCAAGACTGTATCCTACAACAGCCTAGTCAAGACTGTATCCTACAACAGCCTAGTCAAGACTGTATCCTACAACAGCCTAGTCAAGACTGTATCCTACAACAGCCTAGTCAAGGCTGTATCCTACAACAGCCTAGTCAAGGCTGTATCCTACAACAGCCTAGTCAAGGCTGTATCCTACAACAGCCTAGTCAAGACTGTATCCTACAACAGCCTAGTCAAGACTGTATCCTACAACAGCCTAGTCAAGACTGTATCCTACAACAGCCTAGTCAAGACTGTATCCTACAACAGCCTAGTCAAGACTGTATCCTACAACAGCCTAGTCAAGACTGTATCCTACAACAGCCTAGTCAAGGCTGTATCCTACAACAGCCTAGTCAAGACTGTATCCTTGTTATGCTGGTGAATGAGGACCCAAAAGCGACTTAAAGAAACAGAGTCTTTATTCCAGGCTTAAACAAACAATGATTCTCCTGGAAATTATCATAGGTAAATCCAAAACAGGAAACTGAAATCCTCTCGTCAGTAGAGAGGAACGACTGGAGACGCGACCACAGACTGCAGGTCGCTTCAGGAAGGCACAGGCCGTAGCTGACATAGACACCTGCTCACACGCAGCATCTGAAGAAGGCAAAAACACGACAGGGCGGAACAAGGACACAGAACAGCAAACATCAAACAAGAATCCGACAAGGACAGAAGCGGAAAACAGAGGGAGAAATAGGGACTCTAATCAGAGGGCAAAATAGGGGACAGGTGTGAAAGAGTAAATGAGGTCGTTAGGAGAATGAGAAACAGCTGGGAGCAGGAACGGAACGATAGAGAGAGAGAGCGAGAGAGGGAGAGAGGAAGGGGGAGAGAGAGGGATAGAAAGAGGGAAAGAACCTAATAAGACCAGCAGAGGGAAGCACAGGGACAAGACATGATGATCAAAGACAAAACATGACAATCCTACAACAGCCTAGTCAAGACTGTATCCTACAACAGCCTAGTCAAGACTGTATCCTACAACAGCCTAGTCAAGACTGTATCCTACAACAGCCTAGTCAAGACTGTATCCTACAACAGCCTAGTCAAGACTGTATCCTACAACAGCCTAGTCAAGACTGTATCCTACAACAACCTAGTCAAGACTGTATCCTACAACAGCCTAGTCAAGACTGTATCCTACAACAGCCTAGTCAAGGCTGTATCCTACAACAGCCTAGTCAAGACTGTATCCTACAACAGCCTAGTCAAGACTGTATTCTACAACAGCCTAGTCAAGACTGTATCCTACAACAGCCTAGGTAAGACTGTATCCTACAACAGCCTAGTCAAGACTGTATCCTACAACAGCCTAGTCAAGACTGTATCCTACAACAGCCTAGTCAAGGCTGTATCCTACAACAGCCTAGTCAAGACTGTATCCTACAACAACCTAGTCAAGACTGTATCCTACAACAGCCTAGTCAAGACTGTATCCTACAACAGCCTAGTCAAGACTGTATCCTACAACAGCCTAGTCAAGACTGTATCCTACAACAGCCTAGTCAAGACAGCCTACAGTGGTTGCTCCACTAAAAGTTTAGTGATTATGCTTTGGGATTTAGAGGTAATTTGTGGTTTAGTACGGTACCCTGCGTCACCACTTCATTGCTCCAAACCACCACAAGGGGGAGTTAGAGCACTGATTATGCTTTTGGGTCCTACTGTGTCTCTGACAATGAATGGGCGACATGAACCTAAATAGAAACTGATAATTGTGCACGACTTCAGTATTACTTACTAAAACTGTTGTTACACTAAGGTTTTTATTATTTTATTTTGTTAGGATTATTTTGATCTTACTGTAGTACTGTAGGCCTCTCCCGACCAGTCACGTTGTACAGCGCCTGAGTGGCACAACAGTCTAAGACACTGGACAGCAGTGTAAGATGCTGGTTCAATACCCGTGGTGGGCTGGACTGGGACACCCATGAGATGACTGTAGGTTTTTGGTTTCTCTCCCTCTAAAAACAGGTATAAATCATTCTAAATAACCAACTGGCTTTAATTAAAAATGAGTAACAATGTCTCACCCCATGTTCAAGAATGGCCTTTTTCTCGCTCATTTTACGTTATTTGAAAACAAAATATTGTCCAAAATATTTTTATTTTTTAAACAAAGCGATTATTATTATTATTATTAATTTAGAGTGATATAAAAGCCCGTTGGATATTCTCACAGATATATTATTAACCCTGTTATTAGCAGGACAATATATATTGGTCATATTGGTTATGGCTCCTGAGTGATGCACAATGCTGTGGTGGCACACTGTGGTATTTCACCCAGTAGATATGGGAGTTTGTCAATATTAGGTTTGTTTTCTAATCTGATGGAAAATGTGTGTCTCTAATAAGGTCATACATTTGTCAGGAGGGTAGGAAGTGCAGCTCAGTTTCCACCTCATTTTGTGGGCAGTGTGCACATAGCCTGTCTTCTCTTGAGAGCCAGGTCTGCCTACGGCGGCCTTTCTCAATAGCAAGGCTATGCTCACTGAGTCTATACATAGTCAAAGATTTCCTTAATTTTGGGTCAGTCACAGTGGTCAGGTATTCTGCCACTGTGTACTCTCTGTTTAGAGCCAAATAGCATTCCAGTCTCTCTATACACCTAAGAGACACTACCAATGGTCTCATGTTCAGCTGAAACATGTGTGTGTGTGTGTGTGTGTGTGTGTCTGTGTGTGTGTCTGTCAATGGTCGTTTAACACCATTAGTGGATAATGACAGAGGTCACTAGGTCAAACTGGAGAGGAGAACACATTGATGACACACAAACACACACACAGATAGAAGAGATATCATGGTTCTGACTAGAAGAGATATCATGGTTCTGACTAGAGGAGATATCATGGTTCTGACTAGAGGAGATATCATAGTTCTGACTAGAGGAGATATCATAGTTCTGACTAGAGGAGATATCATAGTTCTGACTAGAGGAGATATCATAGTTCTGACTAGAGGAGATATCATAGTTCTGACTGACTAGAGGAGATATCATAGTTCTGACTGACTAGAGGAGATATCATAGTTCTGACTGACTAGAGGAGATATCATAGTTCTGACTGACTAGAGGAGATATCATAGTTCTGACTAGAGGAGATATCATAGTTCTGACTGACTAGAGGAGATATCATAGTTCTGACTGACTAAAGGAGATATCATAGTTCTGATTAGAGGAAATATTATGGGCGCATTCTTGTGTCTGTTTCTATGCATTCCTAGGTCCATTCTCAAACTCCACTTCACCCTGCCGTATTCAGCATTCCAATCCGTTAGATCACAAAATGCATAATTGGCCCACCATGCATCTGTCTGGTTTGTGCACATACTCTGGTTATCTCCCAAAATGGCACCTTATTCCCTACCTAGTGCACTACTTTAGATAATGGCCCATAGGGTCCCAAGTCGTGCACTATGCAGGGAATAGGCTGCCATTTGGGAAATGGCCTCTGAATCCTGAGATTGGAACTACATACAAGTTGTTATCCTTTCCTCTATAGAGCTAATTAGAAACAGAGAGAGAGAGAGAGAGAGAGAGAGGGAGAGAGAGACCGAGAGAGAGAGACAGAGAGAGAGAGACAGAGAGAGAGAGAGAGAGAGAGAGAGAGAGAGAGAGAGAGAGAGAGAGAGAGAGAGAGAGAGAGAGAGAGAGAGAGAGACAGACAGACAGACAGAGAGAGACACAGAGAGAGACAGAGACAGACAGAGAGAGACAAAGAGAGAGACCGAGAGAGAGAGACAGAGAGAGAGAGACAGAGAGAGAGAGAGAGAGAGAGAGAGAGAGAGAGAGAGAGAGAGAGAGAGAGAGAGAGAGAGAGAGAGAGAGAGAGAGAGAGAGAGACAGAGAGAGAGAGACAGACAGCTCTGCTACCAGGAGAGAGAGAGAGAGCTCTGCTAGCAGGAGAGAGAGAGAGAGCTCTGCTAGCAGTAGAGAGAGAGAGAGCTCTGCTAGCAGGAGAGAGAGAGAGAGCTCTGCTAGCAGTAGAGAAAGAGAGAGAGAGAGCTCTGCTAGCAGTAGAGAAAGAGAGAGAGAGAGCTCTGCTAGCAGTAGAGAGAGAGAGCTCTGCTAGCAGTGGAGAGAGAGAGAGAGAGCTCTGCTAGCAGTAGAGAGAGAGAGCTCTGCTACCAGTAGAGAGAGAGAGATCACCTACAGAGAGATGAACCTGGAGAAGAGTCCCCTAAGCAAGCTGGTCCTAGGGCTCTGTTCACAAACACAAACACACCCCACAGAGCCCCAGGACAACAGCACAATTAGACCCAACCAAATCATGAGAAAACAAAAAGATAATTACTTGACACATTGGAAAGAATTAACAAAAAAACAGAGCAAACTAGAATGCTATTTGGACCTAAACAGAGAGTACACAGTGGCAGAATACCTGACCACTGTGACTGACCCAAACTTAAGGAAAGCTTTGACTATGTACAGACTCAGTGAGCATAGCCTTGCTATTGAGAAAGGCCGCCGTAGGCAGACATGGCTCTCAAGAGAAGACAGGCTATGTGCTCACTGCCCACAAAATGAGGTGGAAACTGAGCTGCACTTCCTAACCTCCTGCCCAATGTATGACCATATTAGAGAGACATATTTCCCTCAGATTACACAGATCCACAAAGAATTTGAAAACAAATCCAATTTTGATAAACTCCCATATCTACTGGGTGAAATTCCACAGTGTGCCATCACAGCAGCAAGATTTGTGACCTGTTGCCACAAGAAAAGGGCAACCAGTGAAGAACAAACACCATTGTAAATACAACCCATATTTATGCTTATTTATTTTAACTTGTGTGCTTTAACCATTTGTACATTGTTACAACACTGTATATATATAATATGACATTTGTAATGTCTTTCTTGTTTTGAAACTTCTGTATGTGTAATGTTTACTGTTAATTTGTATTGTTTATTTCACTTTTGTGTATTATCTACATCACTTGCTTTGGCAATGTTAACACATGTTTCCCATGCCAATAAAGCCCCTTGAATTGAATTGAATTGAGAGAGAGCTCTGCTAGCAGTAGAGAGAGAGAGAGATCTCACTCACAGCAGCAAGATTTGTGACCTGTTGCCACAAGAAAAGGGCAACCAGTGAAGAACAAACACCATTGTAAATACAACCCATATTTATGCTTATTTATTTTAACTTGTGTGCTTTAACCATTTGTACATTGTTACAACACTGTGTATATATAATATAACATTTGTAATGTCTTTCTTGTTTTGAAACTTCTGTATGTGTAATGTTTACTGTTAATTTGTATTGTTTATTTCACTTTTGTGTATTATCTACCTCACTTGCTTTGGCAATGTTAACACATGTTTCCCATGCCAATAAAGCCCCTTGAATTGAATTGAATTGAATTGAGAGAGAGAGAGAGAGAGAGAGAGAGAGAGAGAGAGAGAGAGAGAGAGAGAGAGAGAGAGAGAGAGAGAGAGAGAGAGAGAGAGACAGACAGAGAGAGACACAGAGAGAGACAGAGACAGACAGAGAGAGACAAAGAGAGAGACAGAGAGAGAGAGAGAGAGAGAGAGACAGAGAGAGAGAGAGAGAGAGAGAGAGAGAGAGAGCAGCAGCAGCAAGATTTGTAACCTGTTATTATATGACATTTGAAATGTCTCTATTCCTTTGGAATGTAATGTTTAATGTAAATTTTTATTGTTTATTTCACTTTTATTTTTTAAAATCTATTTCACTTGCTTAAGCAATGTAAACATACAGTACCAGTCAAAAGTTTGGACACACCTACTAATTCAAGGGTTTTTCTTTATTTTTAATATTTTCTACATTGTAGAATAATTGTGAAGACATCAAAATTATGAAATAACACATATTGAATCATGTAGTAACCAAAAAAGTGTTAAACAAATCAAAATATATTTTAGATTTTAGATTCTTCAAAGTAGCCACCCTTTGCCTTGATGACAGCTTTGCAGACTTTGCAGACTTGGCATTCTCTCAACCAGCTTCACCTGGAATGCTTTTTCAAAAGTCTTGAAGGAGTTCCCACATATGCTGAGCACTTGTTGGCTGCTTTTCCTTCACTCTGCGGTACAACTCATCCCAAACCATCTCAATTGGGTTGAAGTCGGGTGATTGTGGAGGACAGGTCATCTGATGCAGCACTCCATCACTCTCCTTCTTGGTAAAATAGACCATACACAGCCTGAAGGTGTGTTGGGTCATTGTCCTGTTGAAACACAAATGATAGTCCCACTAAGGGCAAACCAGATGGGATGGCGTATCGCTGCAGAATGCTGTGGTAGCCATGCTGGTTAAGTGTGCCTTGAATTCTAAATAAATCACAGACAGTGTCACCAGCAAAGCACCCCCACACCGTCACACCTCCTCCCCCATGCTTCACAGTGGGAACCACACATGCAGAGATCATCCATTCGCCTACTTTGCATCTCAAGTTCACTTACTCTGCATCTCACAAAGACATGGCGGTTGGAACCAAAAATCTCAAATTTGGACTCATCAGACCAAAGAACAGATTTCCACCAGTCCAATGTCCATTGAGCTTGTTTCTTGGCCCAAGCAAGTCTCTTCTTATTATTGGTGTCCTTTAGTAGTGGTTTCTTTGCAGCAATTCGACCATGAAGGCCTGATTCACGCAGTCTCCTCTGAACAGTTGATGTTGAGATAACTAAAGATAACCCTGAAGGAGCTGCAAAGCTCCACAGTGGAGATTGGAGTATCTGTCCGTAGGACCACTTTAAGCCGTACACTCCACAGAGCTGGGCTTTATGGAAGAGTGGCCAGAAAAAAAACATTGCTTAAAGAAAAAAATAAGCAAACACGTTTGGTGTTCGCCAAAAGGCATGTGGGAGACTCCCCAAACGTATGGAAGAAGGTACTCTGGTCAGATGAGACTTTTGGTCAAATTGAGCTTTTTGGCCATCAAGGAAAACGCTATGTCTGGCGCAAACCCAACACCTCATCACCCCGAGAACACCATCCCCACAGTGAAGCATGGTGGTGGTAGCATCATGATGTGGGGATGTTTTTCATCGGCAGGGAGTGGGAAACTGGTCAGAATTGAAGGAATGATGGATGGCGCTAAATACAGGGAAATTCTTGGGGGAAACCTGTTTCAGTCTTCCAGAGATTTGAGACTAGGATGGAAGATCACCTTCCAGCAGGACAATGACCCTAAGCATACTACTAATGCAACACTCGAGTGGTTTAAGGGGAAACATTTAAATGTCTCGCCTAGTCAAAGCCTAGACTTCAATCCAATTGAGAATCTGTGGTATGACTTAAAGATTGCTGTACACCAGCAGAACCCATCCAACTTGAAGGAGCTGGAGCAGTTTTGTCTTGAAGAATGGGCAAAAATCCCAGTGGCTAGATGTGCCAAGCTTATAGAGACATACCCCAAGAAACTTGCAGCTGTAATTGCTGCAAAAGGTGGCTCTACAAAGTATTGACTTTGGGGGGGGTGAATAGTTATGCACTGTCAAGTTCAGTTTTTTTGTCATATTTCTTGTTTGTTTCACAATAAAAAATATTTTGCATCTTCAAAGTGATAGGCATGTTGTGTAAATCCAATTATACAAACCCCCCAAAAATCCATTTGAATTCCAGGTTGTAAGGCAACAAAATAGGAAAAATGCCAAGGGGGGTGAATACTTTCGCAAGCCACTGTAACTCTAATGAACTTATCCTCTGCAGCAGAGGTAACTCTGCGTCTTCCTTTCCTGTGGCGGTCCTCATGAGAGACAGTTTCATCACAGCACATGATGGTTTTTACGACTGCACTTGAAGAAACTTTCAAAGTTCCTGAAATTTCCGCATTGACTGACCTTCATCTCTTAAAGTAATGATGGACTGTCGTTTCTCTTTGCTTATTTGAGCTGTTCCTGCCATAATATGGACTTTGTCTGTTACCAAATAGGGCTATCGTCTGTATACTACCCCTACCTTGTCACAACACAATTGATTGGCTCAAACACATTAAGAAGGAAAGAAATTCCACAAATTAACTTTTACCAGCCTGTTAACTGAAATGCATTCCATGTGACTACTTCATGAAGCTGGTTGAGAGAATGCCAAGAGTGAGCAAAGCTGTCATCAAGGCAAAGGGTGGCTACTTTGATATTTTGATGTTTACTACGGGATTCCATGTGTTATTTCATAATGTCGATGTCTTCACTATTATTCTACAATGTAGAAAATAGTCAAAATAAAGAAAAACCTTTGAATGAGTAGGTGTGTCCAAACTTTTGACTGGTACTGTATGTTTGCCATGCCAATAAAGCCCCTTGAATTGAAATTGAGAGAGAGGTGGGGGACATGGTCACAGGGGAAAGACTGAGCAATCAAGTAACAATGGAAAATAACCAGCCTAGACTATCTATGGAAAAAGTAGCTCTCACTCTGAAATGTATTTAACCAAATTCTGTGTCAAGCCAAGTAGCGAGAGCGAGGAGAGAGAGCGAGGAGAGAGAAAGAGGAGAGAGAGCGAGGAGAGAGAAAGAGGAGAGAAAGAGGAGAGAGAAAGAGGAGAGAGAGCGAGGAGAGAGAGCGAGGAGAGAGAAAGAGGAAAGAGGAGAGAGAAAGAGGAGAGAGAGCGAGGAGCGAGAAAGAGGAGAGAGAAAGAGGAGAGAGAAAGAGGAGAGCGAAAGAGGAGAGAGAAAGAGGAGAAGGAAAGAGGAGAGAGAAAGAGGAGAGAGAAAGAGGAGAGAGAAAGAGGAGAGAGAAAGAGGAGAGCGAAAGAGGAGAGAGAAAGAGGAGAGAGAAAGAGGAGAGAGAAAGAGGAGAGGGAAAGAGGAGAGAGAAAGAGGAGAGAGAAAGAGGAGAGAGAAAGTGGAGAGAGAAAGAGGAGAGAGAAAGAGGAGAGAGAAAGAGGAGAGAGAAAGAGGAGAGAGAAAGAGGAGAGAGAGCGAGGAGAGAGAGCGAGGAGAGAGAAAGAGGAAAGAGGAGAGAGAAAGAGGAGAGAGAGCGAGGAGCGAGAAAGAGGAGAGAGAAAGAGGAGAGAGAAAGAGGAGAGCGAAAGAGGAGAGCGAAAGAGGAGAGGGAAAGAGGAGAGAGAAAGAGGAGAGAGAAAGAGGAGAGCGAAAGAGGAGAGAGAAAGAGGAGAGAGAAAGAGGAGAGGGAAAGAGGAGAGAGAAAGAGGAGAGCGAAAGAGGAGAGAGAAAGAGGAGAGAGAAAGAGGAGAGGGAAAGAGGAGAGGGAAAGAGGAGAGAGAAAGAGGAGAGAGAAAGAGGAGAGAGAAAGAGGAGAGAGAAAGTGGAGAGAGAAAGAGGAGAGAGAAAGTGGAGAGAGAAAGAGGAGAGAGAAAGAGGAGAGAGAAAGAGGAGAGAGAAAGAGGAGAGAGAGTGAGGAGAGAGAAAGAGGAGAGAGAGCGAGGAGAGAGAGCGAGGAGAGAGAAAGAGGAAAGAGGAGAGAGAAAGAGGAGAGAGAAAGAGGAAAGAGGAGAGAGAAAGAGGAGAGAGAAAGAGGAGAGAGAAAGAGGAGAGGGAAAGAGGAGAGAGAGGAGAGAGAAAGAGGAGAGAGAAAGAGAGAGAAAGAGGAGAGAGAAAGATGAGAGCAAAAGAGCAGAGAGAAAGAGGAGAGAAAGAGGAGAGAAAGAGGAGAGAGCGAGGAGAGAGAAAGAGGAGAGAGAAAGAGGAGAGAGAAAGCGGAGAGAGAAAGAGGAGAGGGACAGAGGAGAGAGAAAGAGGATAGAGAAAGAGGAGAGAGCGAGGAGAGAGAAAGAGGAGAGAGAAAGCGGAGAGAGAAAGCGGAGAGAGAAAGCGGAGAGAAAGAGGAGAGAGAAAGAGGAGAGAGAAAGAGGAGAGAGAAAGAGGAGAGAGAAAGAGGAGAGGGAAAGAGGAGAGAGAAAGAGGAGAGAGAAAGAGGAGAGAGAAAGAGGAGAGAGAAAGAGGAGAGGGAAAGAGGAGAGAGAAAGAGGAGAGAAAGAGGAGAGAGAAAGAGGAGAGAGCGAGGAGAGAGAAAGCGGAGAGAGAAAGAGGAGAGAGAGCGAGGAGAGAGAGCGAGGACAGAGAAAGAGGAGAGAGAAAGAGGAGAGAGAGCGAGGAGAGAGAAAGAGGAGAGAGAAAGAGGAGAGAGAAAGAGGAGAGAGAGAGTGAGCTGTGGTGGCATAGTCTCTTAAATCACCATTATAACTGCTTGCTTTCATTTCACCATTTAGTTTAATTGAGCCGAAACCATCATTGATCCGTCCAATGGCACAAAAATGGAACGTCAGCATGTTTTGATAACTAATCAAGAGAAATAACCCTTACTACAGCACAGCCAAGACGGTATCTCAATAAGATCTCCTTTCTTCCTGAAGTGTTCAATTCATGGATTTAAAAAGAAAGGACCGGTATATGGAAAATGTCTCTTTATCCCAGGCCGACACCAGTCCAATGCTTTTACATTTTGTGGGGGGTAGTGAGCGAGTGCACACTTCAGGAAGAAGGAGAAATGATTGGGACACACGCTAGAATCAAATTCAGACGTTGTGATAGACATCAGTATCTGAAGCCACTGGTGAATTGAGCCAGTTGAACTCCAGGTCAGGAATAGCTCTTGGGTTAGGCCTAGGTGTTGTGTCGTCGCTCTCCCCAGACACACACACACACACACACACACACACAAAGCTGATGGATGACAGGGCGTGTGTTTAATCTCATTGTGTATTCTAGCAGTCGCCTTTAATCCCCCGCTCAGCCAGTCACAGCTATGTCCCAAATCGCACCCTATTTAGGGCACTACTTTTGACCAGGGCCCTTAGGGAATAGAGTACCATTCGGGACACAATGGTAGCTAGCCGCTTGTCTAAAACCATAAACTATGTATCTCCTCTATTTCCTAGGATATATGTCTCCCTCTCTCTCATACACACACCATTTATCTGTGTCAACGTGTTATCATACGCAGCCATCAAGCAACCATCAATCTGATCTGGTGCATAAATCGTTTTCCACCCTCCAATTCACATTATTGTTTCAAAAACCACGTGACACTGAGAGCGAGAGAGAGCAAGAGAGCGAGACACACACATTAGCATTATCATTAATAGGCTATAGTAGCCCTGTAGCGTAATATTAAAATAGCCTCTCCTACACCAAAGCAACGCTCTGAGCTGCTCTTTTGTTACAGACCGGTAGCCCGCTGACTGCCAGGCCGATTCAGAAGCCATATAAATGGGCTTTAATTCCTACAAGGAGACCACATGCTGGTGCTCGCGAGAGAGAGGCAGGGGCTTGACTTTCACGGAGAGAGAGAGCGAGAGAGAGAGGACAGCGACACGGGAGTTTAGCCTAGACTGTGGCTGCGTCGCTCGCTGCTCAGTGCGTTCAGCCAAGCATGAGAACACAAAAGGTTGTTTCCTTCAAAAGGGGAAGAAGCCTTTTCAGAGGTGCTGGAACCGAGCAGCAAGAGCAGTCAGACACAGCAGATCCGTCCGTGTAGAGTTGTTATAGTAACGTAATGTATATGCTATTATGCTATTATTTCTAGTAAGTGTATTGAATTAAATCGTTTCAAGAAGCGAGTCGACCGCGGTCCTCGCTCTCTCGCCAGACGCTCTAGTTCTGAAATTGTTATTTTGTTGCAATTTTAACGCAAACCCGAGAAACCACAACATCCGATAACATTAGGCTACAGTCTAGTCACGGAATTTCCACGGAATTATAGGCTAGAGAGCGACTGGTGTTTCGTGCGCGTAAGGGAGACATACCTAGGATAAGGGTTAATCTTTACTGTAGGCTAATGTTCAGGCTTTTCATATAGCCTCTGAAGCCTCACCAATAGCCGTTTAATCTCTGTGGTCACTAGGAGATCAATCCGGTCTAACCAAATGTAGGCTAGTGATTTCATTTCTATGTCAGGGCGCTTACACAGTGTGTCACAAAACACACACAGAGACAGCGACAGAGGCAAGCAGTCTCTTTAACTTTGGCTATTATAAATGCCATCACTGAATAGCCTAAACACCTATTTAATTAAACAGCAACATATGGACACACACACACACACAAACACACATTGCATACTGCACTGTACAGCTTGCAAGTTAAGCATTTCAATGTACTTGTGCATGTGACAAATAAAACTTGAAACTATAGTCTCGCTACAAGAAAGGAATTTGGGCATCATGTGTAGTAAATAGCCTCTCCCATCAATGAATTAACATCTAACCACTATCACTCACTCACGCACACTGACTGACTGACTGCACATTAGGCTACACAGACAGAAGCTCTCGAGCCTCTCACCGCAGCCAGTTCAAATTAGCGCTCGTGCTCATTAGAAGGATAGAATGAAAAGGTCGTTAACTTACTACGGGCTCCATGCGAGGTGTGTCGACTGGTAAACGCGGAGACACCATTAGCATCTTGGAGATAAGGTGGACAGCGGCGACGGTCCCGTTAAATCCACTTTGCTGTTCGGTATATCAGTCCACTACTGCCAAAAATATCAAACCAACAAGGTTCTTAAAAAAAAACCAGAAAGGTTTAAAGACAACCTTTGAGGGGGGAAAAGGATGAATGTCTCCCCACAGTCTTTGTCTGGTAAATTGGTGTTGAGAACAGAAAACGACAGGTATCAAATGAAAGGGCTACTGCAGCCAAGATAAAGCTAATTGTATATTCCCTTCAAGTATCAGGCAAGTTCATCGTTTCTATTGCAGTATTCGTCGTAATGATACCGAGTCTAGTATCTATCTAGTCTCGGATCGGCACTTAGTCACCAGAGCTGCTTGCTTCCTGGCTGTGGGGGCGGGGTTAGCTTGCTGATAGGTTGATAAGCAGTGTTACGTCGACGAGGGGAGGAGACGAAGTTTCTCCATTCGCCTCTCTGCACTTAAAGGGGACATTCCACTTACTGGGATCGTGTGAGAGGCCAGTTTGTGTGTGTGTGCGTGTGTGTGTGTGTGTGTGTCTGCGTGTGTGTGTGTGTGTGTGTGTGTGTGTGTGTGTGTCTGCGTGCGTGTGTGTCTGCGTGCGTGTGTGTGTGTGTGTGTGTGTGTGTGTGTGTGTGTGTGTGTGTGTGTGTGTGTGTGTGTGTGTGTGTGTGTGTGTGTGTGTGTGTGTGTGTATTCAGATGAACGATAGAGAGTGACACACATATCTGCTCCAACACAAAGGGGCTGAGGGAAACCAGTGGTCATGATGTTAAACACTCCACTGAACACACATTGTCTTAAGATAATCCTGATTCTACTCGTTCTCTTGTCAGGTAATTAAACTGTTAAAATACAACATGATTAGCTATATAATATAGTTACTAGTATATTGGAATATATACCCTCCTATTATATATATTAAACTGTTAAAGTCAACTACTATTAGCTTTATAATACTATTATAATACACAACCAGTATTTTTTATAATACCCTTTTAGTAACTAGTATCAATGAGTGAATAAAAAAAGATGTATATTTTCACTACAAATATTTCACAATAAACACAGTATATATATATATTTTTTTTTTACAATTTGTGTTCAAGGTTACTGGTATATGCATTTAAGACGATGTAAAAACAAATAAAAATACCAATGCTTGTGTGGATGTTAGATGTGGGCTAAGCTGCACCCATAGCTGTATCTATAGCTAATTGCCATGTCACACACGTATAGACTCTTCCATTAAGTGCAGTCAGTCAGTTATTATATTGATTTGATAAGAATAGAACCATGTGCAGATTAAAGATGTCAAGTAAGCTTATCTTATATACCTACGGGCGTAACCACGACACTAATTAATGATCATGTTTTACACCTACATACTCCTTTCTTATCCTATGGCAGGCGAGCAGTTGACCTTGAGAGAAGGACCTTACAGTGCTAGCTTTAAACCAGGGTCAATGGAGACACGTGTGGTGTGTGTGTGTGAGTGTGGTGTGTGTGTGTGTGTGTGTGTGTGTGTGTGTGTGTGTGTGTGTGTGTGTGTGTGTGTGTGTGTGTGTGTGTGTGTGTGTGTGTGTGTGTGTGTGTGTGTGTGTGTGTGTGTGTGTGTGTGTGTGTGTGTGTGTGCGCCTGTGCCTGTTCTTTTTACACAGACGTAGGGTGAAAATGAAGCAGTAGACATTCTAGTCAGTTCTATGGGGTCAGAGGTTATAGGTTAAGAAGGGGGTCCTGGTGTGTTTTTATGAGTGGCCAACCCCTGGTAGGTAAGGGTTGAAATAAGACTGGATATGTCCCAAATGGCACCCTATTCCTTATATAATGCCCTACTGTTGACTAAAGCCCTATAGGTAGTGCACTATGTAGGCAATAGGGTAGGATTTGGTAATGGACGGGTAATGGGCGGTTTACATTTAAACAGTTGCTTTAGGAAAGGGGAGTGGAGGGGAATAGGGGACAGGGAGAGAGCAAGAGGGAGGGAGGAGGAGGGGTAGGAGGAGGGGGAGGAGAAGAAGGTATGGGGAGGAGAGGAGAGGTGAGGCGAGGCAGAGGGGAGAAGAGGCGAGACTGAGGGGAGGAGAGGCGAGACAGGGGAGGAGAGGCGAGACTGAGGGGAGGAGAGGAGAGACAGAGGGGAGGAGAGACAGAGGGGAGGAGAGACAGAGGAGAGGAGAGACAGAGGGGAGGAGAAACAGAGGAGAGGAGAGGAGAGGTGAGACTGAGGGGAGGAGAGGAGAGACAGAGGGGAGGAGAGACAGAGGAGAGGAGAGACAGAGGGGAGGAGAAACAGAGGAGAGGAGAGGCGAGACTGAGTGGAGGAGAGGTGAGACTGAGGGGAGGAGAGGAGAGACAGAGGGGAGGAGAAACAGAGGAGAGGAGAGACAGAGGAGAGGAGAAACAGAGGAGAGGCGAGACAGAGGGGAGACAAAGGAGAGACAGAGGAGAGGTGAGACAGAGGGGACAGAAAAGAGACAGAGGGAAGACTGAGGGGAGGAGAGACAGAGGTTAGACAGAGGGGAGGTGAGACAGAGGGGACAGAGTAGAGACAGAGGGAAGACAGAGGGTCGGAGAGACAGAGGGGAAACAGATAGGAGGCAAAGGAGAGACAGAGGAGAGACAGAGGGGACAGAGTAGAGACAGAGGGGAGGAAAGACAGAGGAGAGACAGAAGAGAGACAGAGGAGAGACAGAGGGGAGGAGAGGCGAGACTGAGGAGAGGAGAGACAGAGGGGAGGAGAGAGAGAGGAGAGGAGAGACAGAGGGGAGGAGAAACAGAGGAGAGGAGAGGCGAGACTGAGTGGAGGAGAGGTGAGACTGAGGGGAGGAGAGGAGAGACAGAGGGGAGGAGAAACAGAGGAGAGGAGAGACAGAGGAGAAGAGAAACAGAGGAGAGGCGAGACAGAGGGGAGACAAAGGAGAGACAGAGGAGAGGTGAGACAGAGGGGACAGAAAAGAGACAGAGGGAAGACTGAGGGGAGGAGAGACAGAGGTTAGACAGAGGGGAGGTGAGACAGAGGGGACAGAGTAGAGACAGAGGGAATACAGAGGGTCGGAGAGACAGAGGGGAAACAGATAGGAGGCAAAGGAGAGACAGAGGAGAGGAGAGACAGAGGGGACAGAGTAGAGACAGAGGGGAGGAAAGACAGAGGAGAGACAGAAGAGAGACAGTGGGGAGTAGAGACAGATGAGGGACAGAGGGGAGGAGATAGAGGGGAGGAGAGACAGAGGAGAGACACAGGGGAGACAGAGGAGACGAGAGACAGAGGAGAGGAGAGGGGAGGAGAGACAGAGGGGAGGAGAGACAAAGGAGAGACAGAGGAGAGGAGAGGTAGAGGAGAGACAGAGGAGACGAGAGACAGAGGAGAGGAGAGACAAAGGAGAGACAGAGGGGAGGAGAGACAGAGGAGAGGAGAGACAGAGGAGACGAGAGACAGAGGAGAGGAGAGACAGAGGGGAGGAGAGACAAGGTAGAGATAGAGGAGACGAGAGACAGAGGAGAGGAGAGACAGAGGGGAGGAGAGACAAGGTAGAGACAGAGGAGACGAGAGACAGAGGAGAGGAGAGACAGAGGGGAGGAGAGACAAGGTAGAGACAGAAGGAAGGAGAGACATGGTAGAGACAGAGGGGAGGAGAGACAGAGCGGAGGAGAGACAGAGGAGAAACAGAGGAGAGACAGAAGGGAGGAGAGACAGAGGATCGACAGAGGGAAGGAGAAAGTAAATAGAGCAGGGTGGCCCCACAAGTTTGTTAATTTTTTGGGATAAAATACTGTAAAATGACCAGGAAATGAGCTCAAAGTTATTTTAATTTAGGACATGTATTCCCAAGTATTCCCACGCATAAATAAAGATGCATATCTGATCAAGGTTTGAAATTATTCTGTTTTTGCCAAATACTGTATCTGTTTGGGATTCTTGCGGTCAATTTGCAGTGTACAAATTATTTATAACTATGTTCCGAGTCCCCCGACCATCCGCTCAAGGAAAAATCGGTAGAGAGATCGAGAGATGGAAAGGGAAAGAGATAGAGAGGGATAGAGAGAGGGGGAGAGTGGGAAATTGATGAAGGCAGGGATGGGGGAAGGAGAAAGGAGGACTCAGAGGAGTACACCCTCTATAGAACATCAGTAGGTTTGCCTGGCACTGTTACAGCACACCCACGGGACAACTGTGCGTGTGTGTTTGTGTGTGTATGATGGGGTCATGTGGAGCGAGCCAGCGGCTGAAAAAGAGAGAAAAAAGAGCAACAGAGAGAGAGAGATATGTTTTCCTCTGTTAGTTTGGCACTGATTCTGAACTTTGAGCCACAGACACCCAGCATGGTTCAGTATAGGCTACCTTACCCATCCTCCTGTAGGGTGTAACCCCCACCCAATATGGTTCAGTATAGGTTACATTACCCATCCTCCTGTAGGGTGTACCCCCCACCCAATATGGTTCAGTATAGGTTACATTACCCATCCTCCTGTAGGGTGTATCCCCACCCAATATGGTTCAGTATAGGTTACATTACCCATCCTCCTGTAGGGTGTACCCCCCACCCAATATGGTTCAGTATAGGTTACATTACCCATCCTCCTGTAGGGTGTATCCCCACCCAATATGGTTCAGTATAGGTTACATTACCCATCCTCCTGTAGGGTGTAACCCCCACCCAATATGGTTCAGTATAGGTTACATTACCCATCCTCCTGTAGGGTGTAACCCCCACCGAATATGGTTCAGTATAGGTTACATTACCCATCCTCCTGTAGGGTGTAACCCCCACCCAATATGGTTCAGTATAGGTTACATTACCCATCCTCCTGTAGGGTGTACCCCCCACCCAATATGGTTCAGTATAGGTTACATTACCCATCCTCCTGTAGGGTGTATCCCCACCCAATATGGTTCAGTATAGGTTACATTACCCATCCTCCTGTAGGGTGTAACCCCCACCCAATATGGCTCAGTATAGGTTACATTACCCATCCTCCTGTAGGGTGTGCCCCCCACCCAATATGGTTCAGTATAGGTTAGAGTACCCATCCTCCTGTAGGGTGTATCCCCACCCAATATGGTTCAGTATAGGTTACATTACCCATCCTCCTGTAGGGTGTAACCCCCACCCAATATGGTTCAGTATAGGTTACATTACCCATCCTCCTGTAGGGTGTAACCCCCACCGAATATGGTTCAGTATAGGTTACATTACCCATCCTCCTGTAGGGTGTAACCCCCACCGAATATGGTTCAGTATAGGTTACCTTACCCATCCTCCTGTAGGGTGTAACCCCCACCGAATATGGTTCAGTATAGGTTACCTTACCCATCCTCCTGTATGGTGTAACCCCCACCCAATATGGTTCAGTATAGGTTACATTACCCATCCTCCTGTATGGTGTAACCCCACCCAATATGGTTCAGTATAGGTTACATTACCCATCCTCCTGTACGGTGTAACCCCCACCCAATATGGTACAGTATAGGTTACATTACCCATCCTCCTGTAGGGTGTACCCCCCACCCAATATGGTTCAGTATAGGTTACATTACCCATCCTCCTGTAGGGTGTACCCCCCACCCAATATGGTTCAGTATAGGTTACATTACCCATCCTCCTGTAGGGTGTACCCCCCACCCAATATGGTTCAGTAGAGGTTACATTACCCATCCTCTTGTATGGTGTAACCCCCATCCAATATGGTTCAGTATAGGTTACATTGCCCATCCTCCTGTATGGTGTAACCCCCACCCAATATGGTTCAGTATAGGTTACATTACCCATCCTCCTGTAGGGTGTAACCCCACCCAATATGGTTCAGTATAGGTTACATTACCCATCCTCCAGTATGGTGTAACCCCACCCAATATGGTTCAGTATAGGTTACATTACCCATCCTCCTGTAGGGTGTAACCCCCACCCAATATGGTTCAGTATAGGTTACATTACCCATCCTCCTGTATGGTGTAACCCCCACCCAATATGGTTCAGTATAGGTTACCTTACCCATCCTCCTGTAGGGTGTATCCCCACCCAATATGGTTCAGTATAGGTTACCTTACCCATCCTCCTGTAGGGTGTAACCCAACCCAATATGGTTCAGTATAGGATACCTTACCCATCCTCCTGTAGGGTGTAACCCCACCCAATATGGTTCAGTATAGGATACCTTACCCATCCTCCTGTAGGGTGTAACCCCACCCAATATGGTTCAGTATAGGATACCTTACCCATCCTCCTGTAGGGTGTAACCCCACCCAATATGGTTCAGTATAGGATACCTTACCCATCCTCCTGTAGGGTGTAACCCCACCCAATATGGTTCAGTATAGGATACCTTACTCATCCTCCTGTAGGGTGTAACTCCACCCAGCATGTAGGTTACCTTACCCATCCTCCTGTAGGGTGGAACCCAACCTAGTATGGTTCAGTATAGGATACCTTACCCATCCTCCTGTAGGGTGTAACCCCACCCAGCATGTAGGTTAACTTCCCCATCCTCCGGTTGGGTGTAACCCCCACCCAGCATGGTTCAGTATAGGTTACCTTACCCATCCTCCTGTAGGGTGTAACCCCCACCCAGCATGGTACTGTAGGTTGTAACCCCACCCAGCCTCCTGTAGGGTGTAACCCCACCCAGCATGGTACTGTAGGGTGTAACCCCACTAATCCTCCTGTAGTGTGCAACCCCACCCACTATGGTACTGTAGGGTGTAAACTCACCCATCCTCCTGTAGGGTGTAACCCCACCCATCCTGCTGTAGGGTGTAACCCCACCCAGCATGGTTCTGTTGGGTGTAACCCCACCCAGCATGGTTCTGTAGGGTGTATCCCCACCCATCCTCCTGTAGGGTGTAACCCCACCCATCCTCCTGTAGGGTGTAACCCCACCCATCCTTCTGTAGGGTGCAACCCCACCCACTATGGTACTGTAGGGTGTAACCCCACCCATCCTCCTGTAGGGTGTAACCCCACCCAGCATGGTTCTGTAGGGTGTAACCCCACCCAGCATGGTTCTGTAGGGTGTAACCCAACCCAGCATGGTACTGCAGGGTGTAACCCAACCCAGCATGGTTCTGCAGGGTGTAACCCAACCCAGCATGGTTCTGTAGGGTGTAACCCCACCCATCCTCTTGTAGGGTGTAACCCCACCCATCCTCCTGTAGGGTGTAACCCCACCCAGCATGGTTCTGTTGGGTGTAACCCCACCCATCCTCCTGTAGGGTGTAACCCCACCCAGCATGGTTCTGTAGGGTGGAACCCCACCCATCCTCCTGTAGTGTGTATCCCCACCCATCCTCCTGTAGTGTGTATCCCCACCCATCCTCCTGTAGGGTGTAACCCCACCCATCCTCCTGTAGTGTGTAACCCCACCCATCCTCCTGTAGGGTGTAACCCCACCCATCCTCCTGTAGTGTGTATCCCCACCCATCCTCCTGTAGGGTGTAACCCTACCCATCCTCCTGTAGGGTGTAACACTAAAGAGTGAGAAAGAGGGGTGAGAAAATGGAGGGATGATAAGGAGTAGCATTACTGGGATGAAGGTCAGGGAAAGAGGTTAGGAGAGGTACAGGGTATGTCAGGAGTGGCTCAATATGGTTCAGTATAGGTTACATTACCCATCCTCCAGTATGGTGTAACCCCACCCAATATGGTTCAGTATAGGTTACATTACCCATCCTCCTGTAGGTTGTAACCCCCACCCAGCATGGTTCAGTATAGGCTTACATTACCCATCCTGGTGTGGGGTGTAACTGCACCCAGCATGTTAGGTACCCACCTCCTGTAGGGTGTAACCTCCCAGCCCCACATGGCATCAGTATTGATGTCTACCCATCACTACCTGTAGGGTGTAAGCCCCACCCAATGTCGCTGTTGAGGTCTTGGATAGCTTACCCATCCTCCTGTAGGGTGTAACTCCACACAGCATGTAGGTTACCTTACCCATCCTCCTGTAGGGTGGAACCCAACCTAGTATGGTTCAGTATAGGATACCTTACCCATCCTCCTGTAGGGTGTAACTCCACCCAGCATGTAGGTTACCTTACCCATCCTCCTGTAGGGTGGAACCCAACCTAGTATGGTTCAGTATAGGTTACCTTACCAATCCTCCTGTATGGTGTAACCCCCACCCAGCATGGTTCAGTATAGGTTACCTTACCCATCCTCCTGTAGGGTGTAACCCCGACCCAGCATGGTTCAGTATAGGTTACCTTACCCATCCTCCTGTAGGGTGTAACCCCACCCATCCTCCTGTAGGGTGTAACCCCACCCATCCTCCTGTAGGTTGTAACCCAATCCAGCATGGTTATGTAGGGTGTAACCCCACCCATCCTCCTGTAGGGTGTAACCCCAACCATCCTCCTGTAGGTTGTAACCCCACCCATCCTCCTGTAGGTTGTAACCTCACCCAGCATGGTTCTGTAGGGTGTAACCCCACCCAGCATGGTACTGTAGGGTGTAACCCCACCCATCCTCCTGTAGGGTGTAACCCCACCCATCCTCCTGTAGGGTGTAACCCCACCCATCCTCCTGTAGGGTGTAACCCCACCCATCCTCCTGTAGGGTGTAACCCCACCCATCCTCCTGTAGGATGTAATCCCACCCATCCTCCTGTAGGGTGTAACCCCACCCATCCTCCTGTAGGGTGTAACCCCACCCAGCATGGTACTGTAGGATGTAACCCCACCCATCCTCCTGCAGGGTGTAACCCCACCCAGCATGGTACTGTAGGGTGTAACCCCACCCATCCTCCCTCAGGGTGTAACCCCACCCAGCATGGTACTGTAGGATGTAACCCCACCCATCCTCCTGTAGGGTGTAATCCCACCCAGCATGGTACTGTAGGATGTAACCCCACCCATCCTCCTGCAGGGTGTAACCCCACCCAGCATGGTACTGTAGGATGTAACCCCACCCATTCCCCTGCAGGGTGTAGCATGGTACTGTAGGGTGTAACCCCACCCATCCTCCTGTAGGGTGTAACCCCACCCAGCATGGTACTGTAGGATATAACCCCACCCATCCTCCTGCAGGGTGTAACCCCACCCAGCATGGTACTGTAGGATGTAACCCCACCCAGCATGGTACTGTAGGGTGTAATCCCACCCAGCATGGTACTGTAGGTTGTAACCCCACCCAGCATGGTACTGTAGGGTGTAACCCCACCCATCCTCCTGTAGGGTGTAACCTCACCCAGCATGGTACTGCAGGGTGTAACCCCACCCAGCATGGTACTGTAGGTTGTAACCCCACCCAGCATGGTTCTGTAGGGTGTAACCCCACCCAGCATGGTACTGTAGAGTGTAATCCCACCCAGCATGGTACTGTAGGTTGTAACCCCACCCAGCATGGTACTGCATGGTGGAACCCCACCCAGCATGGTACTGCATGATGTAACCCCACCCAGCATGGTTATGTAGGATGTAACCCGACCCACTATGGTACTGTAGGGTGTAACCCCACCCAGCATGGTTCTGTAGGATGTAACCCCACCCAGCATGGTTCTGTAGGGTGTAACCCCACCCAGCCTCCTGTAGGGTGTAACCTCACCCAGCATGGTACTGCAGGGTGTACTCCCACCCAGCATGGTACTGTAGGATGTAACCCCACCCAGCATGGTACTGCAGGGTGTAACCCCACCCATCCTCCTGTAGGGTGTAACCTCACCCAGCATGGTACTGTGGGGTGTAATCTCACCCAGCATGGTACTGCAGGGTGTAATCCCACCCAGCATGGTACTGTAGGTTGTAACCCCACCCAGCATGGTACTGTAGGTTGTAACCCCACCCATTCTCCTGTAGGGTGTAACCCCACCCAGCCTCCTGTAGGGTGTAACCCCACCCAGCATGGTACTGTAGGGTGTAACCCCACCCATCCTCCTGTAGGGTGTAACCCCACCCAGCATGGTACTGTAGGATGTAACCCCACCCATCCTCCTGCAGGGTGTAACCCCACCCAGCATGGTACTGTAGGGTTTAACCCCACCCATCCTCCCTCAGGGTGTAACCCCACCCAGCATGGTACTGTAGGATGTAACCCCACCCATCCTCCTGTAGGGTGTAATCCCACCCAGCATGGTACTGTAGGATGTAACCCCACCCATCCTCCTGCAGGGTGTAACCCCACCCAGCATGGTACTGTAGGATGTAACCCCACCCATCCCCCTGCAGGGTGTAACCCCACGCAGCATGGTACTGTAGGGTGTAACCCCACCCATCCTCCTGTAGGGTGTAACCCCACCCAGCATGGTACTGTAGGATGTAACCCCACCCATCTTCCTGCAGGGTGTAACCCCACCCAGCATGGTACTGTAGGATGTAACCCCACCCAGCATGGTACTGTAGGGTGTAATCCCACCCAGCATGGTACTGTAGGTTGTAACCCCACCCAGCATGGTACTGTAGGGTGTAACCCCACCCATCCTCCTGTAGGGTGTAACCTCACCCAGCATGGTACTGCAGGGTGTAACCCCACCCAGCATGGTACTGTAGGTTGTAACCCCACCCAGCATGGTTCTGTAGGGTGTAACCCCACCCAGCATGGTACTGTAGGGTGTAATCCCACCCAGCATGGTACTGTAGGTTGTAACCCCACCCAGCATGGTACTGCATGGTGGAACCCCACCCAGCATGGTACTGCATGATGTAACCCCACCCAGCATGGTTATGTAGGATGTAACCCGACCCACTATGGTACTGTAGGGTGTAACCCCACCCAGCATGGTTCTGTAGGATGTAACCCCACCCAGCATGGTTCTGTAGGGTGTAACCCCACCCAGCCTCCTGTAGGGTGTAACCTCACCCAGCATGGTACTGTGGGGTGTAACCTCACCCAGCATGGTACTGCAGGGTGTAATCCCACCCAGCATGGTACTGTAGGTTGTAACCCCACCCAGCATGGTACTGTAGGTTGTAACCCCACCCATTCTCCTGTAGGGTGTAACCCCACCCAGCCTCCTGTAGGGTGTAACCCCACCCAGCATGGTACTGTAGGGTGTAACCCCACCCAGCCTCCTGTAGGGTGTAACCCCACCCAGCATGGTACTGTAGGGTGTAACCCCACCCATCCTCCTGTAGGGTGTAACCCCACCCAGCATGGTACTGTAGGGTGTAACCCCACCCATCCTCCTGTAGGGTGTAACCCCACCCAGCATGGTACTGTAGGTTTTAACCCCACCCATCCTCCTGTAGGATGTAACCCCACCCAGCATGGTACTGTAGGGTGTAACCCCACCCAGCATGGTACTGTAGGCTGTAACCCCACCCATCCTCCTTTGGATGTAACCCCACCCATCCTCCTGTAGGTTGTAACCCCACCCAGCCTCCTGTAGGGTGTAACCCCACCCAGCATGGTACTGTAGGGTGTAACCCCACCCAGCCTCCTGTAGGGTGTAACCCCACCCAGCATGGTACTGTAGGGTGTAACCCCACCCATCCTCCTGTAGGGTGTAACCCCCACCCAGCATGGTACTGTAGGGTGTAACCCAACCCATCCTCCTGTAGGGTGTAACCCCACCCAGCATGGTACTGTAGGTTTTAACCCCACCCATCCTCCTGTAGGATGTAACCCCACCCAGCATGGTACTGTAGGGTGTAACCCCACCCAGCATGGTACTGTAGGGTGTAACCCCACCCATCCTCCTGTAGGGTGTAACCCCACCCATCCTCCTTTGGATGTAACCCCACCCATCCTCCTGTAGGTTGTAACCCCACCCATCCTCCTGTAGGGTGTAACCCAACCCATCCTCCTGTAGGGTGTAACCCCACCCATCCTCCTGTAGGATGTAACTCCACCCATCCTCCTGTAGGGTGTAACCCCACCCATCCTCCTGTAGGATGTAAACCCACCCAGCATGGTACTGTAGGGTGTAACCCAACCCAGCATGGTACTGTTGGGTGTATCCCCACCCATCCTCTTGAATGGTGTAACCACCCCCATCCTCCTGTAGGGTGTAACCCTACCCATCCTCCTGTAGGGTGTAACACTAAAGAGTGAGAAAGAGGGGTGAGAAAATGGAGGGATGATAAGGAGTAGCATTACTGGGATGAAGGTCAGGGAAAGAGGTTAGGAGAGGTACAGGGTATGTCAGGAGTGGCTCAAGGACGCGCGTGTGTGTGTGTCGCTCGTTTGTGTGCGCAACGCTTGTGTGTCTGCATGCATTGGTGTGTGTGTGTTTGGCACTCTGCGGTAGCAGTCCTGGCAGGAGAGGGTAGAGAGGGGTAGGAGAGGGTAGAGGGGGGGGGAAGAGAGGGTAGAGGGGGTAGAGGGGGGTAGGAGAGGGTAGAGGGGGGTAGGAGAGGGTAGATGGGGGTAGGGGGGTAGGAGATGGTAGAGGGAGGTAGAGGGGGTAGAGGAGGGTAGAAGGTGTTAGTGGGGCGTTCTCTTTCAATGTCACTGTACCCTACTGTTTCTTAGTTTTGTAATGATCTCTCTAAATCTTTATCTCTTAATTTTCTCTCTCTTTCTCCCTTCACCCCTGCTCTCTCTCCCTCTTTCACTCATTTTCTCTCTCTCTCTCTTCTCTCTCTCTCTCTAAAGTCTATCAAACACACTAACATTCACACCACTCAGTGAGTGTAGGAGGTTAGGGGGGGTAAGAGAGGGTAGAGGGAGTTAGGGGGGTAGGAGAGGGTAGAGGGGGTAGGAGAGGGTAGAGGGGGTTAGGAGAGGGTAGAGGGAGTTAGGGGGGGTAGGAGAGGGTAGAGGGAGTTAGGAGGGGTAGGAGAGGGGGGAGGGGGGTAGGTGTGTATACACTAACATACACTAACACTCAGTGTATATACACTAACATTCACACCCCTCAGTGTATATACACTAACATTCACACCACTCAGTGTATATACACTAACATTCACACCCCTCAGTGTATATACACTAACATTCACACCCCTCAGTGTATATACACTAACATTCACACCACTCAGTGTATATACACTAACATTCACACCCCTCAGTGTATATACACTAACATTCACACCCCTCAGTGTATATACACTAACATTCACACCA